>NC_079488.1:16692746-16996912 GCF_020520425.1 Spinacia oleracea | reverse complement strand
TTTTGAGAACATGTGGACTTACGGGCTCGCCTTTCTTAAGCTTGGTCTCAAGAATTTGCCTATGAGTCTCGAATCTTTCGACTCGAGCCAGATCTTGGAACATGTTCTTCAACTCACTGATGATTGTGAAAGCATCTGAGTTGATGAACGTTTTCTGCAGATCCGCACTCATGGTGGCGAGCATTAGACATTTCACATCCTTGTTGGCATCAATCCAACGATTGAGGGCTGCCTGAGTGACCCCGTCGCCTGCAGCTTCGGGCATCGCCTCATCTAGGACATACTCCTTTTCTTCCTGCATAAGAACTATTTGCAAGTTCCTTTGCCAGTCAAGGAAGTTTTTCCCGTTCAACTTCTCCTTTTCGAGAATTGATCGAATGTTGAATGAATTGTTGTTTGCCATATTAAAAACTACAATTGAAAAGAATAAACAAATAAATAACCATTCACAGTTTCTCTTAATAAACTTAAATTCTAGCATACATGCATAATTCAATGTTTATTAAGCATTTTATTCAATTTATGTGTTCCGGCAGGTGTGAATAAAATGATTCCAAGATCCTAAAATCATTGAAGAACTAAGCACAGTTTGTCGACTTAATCCTAGAACATCTTAGGTAAGCAAAAGCCTTTTGCTAATAGTCTAGAAACTATTCTTGGTTGATAGGTACGTCTAAGAACTTATTAGGTAAACCTATCGAATTTGCCACGACATAAAAGGACTCCTTACTTATATCGTTGAGTTTCACCAAAACTAACATGTACTCACAATTATTTGTGTACCTTGCCCCTTTAGGACCAATAAGTAACACCTCGCTGAGCGAAAAATATTACTAGATTGATGTAAAGGATATCCAAGCAAGTGTATATTTTGGCATGGCACCTTTTAACTCAATTTTTTAAGTTTGGAACTTAAGGCTCTTACTATGTTGGTTAGATTTTAAGTGAACTAAAATCCTTAATCATGCAACATAATCAAGCTTTTGATCTCATGCATTTTAAGACATATTTAAAGCAATAAATAACTTAAAACATGCATAAGATATTTGTGATCTAGTATGGCCCGACTTCATCTTGAAGCTTTGACTTCAAAGTCCGTCTTGAAAATCTCCGTGGGAGGCACCATTTTCTTCAAATAGGATAAGCTATAACTAATTACAACTATTTGATGGTTCGCAGACCATATTTGAATTGAAAAATAACTTTGGTACTTTAGACCAATTACATTCAAATTAATGGTACGCAGACCATATTTTCTATCCTATTTGGGCCATACTAGTCACTTCATAACCTGCAAAACAGTACATATACAATATATACCATTCACCCATTCATTATCATGAATGGCCCACATAGCTGGTTAGTAAAACACATTATGCATCACGTAAACATTTGCAGCAATTAATCAAGGGCACCAATAATCTACCAATTATTCAGTCCTTATTAATTCTAATCAAGTTGTTTTAACCTTAAGGATTTGTAAACCTAATCAAGAGTTTATGACTAAAAAGCGCTCCCACTTAAACCAATAAATTCATATGCTTTACCAATTTTAAACATAAAAATGTATTTCTAGTCTAACCGGAAACATACAAATTTAATTAAAATTTAAAGCTCATATAAATTTATAATTGAATCCAAAAAGTTTAATTTAATTTCAGTCGCATTTAAATTAATTCATGATTTTAATTTTAGTAAAATAATTAGAATAAATAACATTTATTATAATTATAATATTCAAAATTAAAATCCAAGAAAATAATTTAAATTATTAATTTTAAAATTAATTAAAATTACGTGAACTGAAATTTTCAAATTAAACATTCAAAACGATCTAATCGTAACGCAAACACCCTACGCGTTGCACGCCCATGGGCCGCACGCACACAGCCATTGCTGGCCATGCGCGCGCAGCCCATGCGCTCGTCGCATAGCTGCTGCATCCCTATCGCAAGCCTCCGCACGCATTGGTGCTCGCTGCGCGCGCCAGCGCTCATCGCACGCGAGCTATCGCTCGCAGTGCGCGCGCGACATCGCTCGCTGGGCGCGCGACATCGTTCGCTGGGCGCGCGAGCCATCGCTCGCTGGGCGCGCGACATCGCTCGCTGGGCGGGCGACATCGCTCGCTGGGCGGGCGACATCGCTCGCTGTGCGCGCGAGCAATGCTAGGCGCAGCGCTCGTGGCACGCGAGCTTGCGCTCGCTGCGCGCGAGGCTGCGCGCTCTTGTGCGAGGCAGCGCGCGTTGTGGCGCAGCTCGCTTGCTGCCCACACGCGACTGCCTTGGCTCGCCCTACGCCCATGCCCATTCGTCCATTGGTCGTGGCACACGACACAAGGCAGGGCTGCTGCCTTGTGCTCGTGCACTACGCCCTTGCTCATTGCATTCGTGCCGCACGGGCGACGAGCTCCCTTGCTCGTCGTCGCATGCCCGCATTATACAACACCCTTTAAGGGTAACACGAAGCGTCCATTACTTCGTGCGTGCAAGTTATATGAACGAATCGCATAAAAATTTAAAATTTATATTTAAAATTAATGACAAATTAATAAATAATATTAATTTCATAATTTTAGGGCGAAAAATCAAAAATTTATTATCCAATTGATTTCCGATTGTTATGGATTCAAGTCTAGGTCATAAAAATTTAAAATTTATCGTAAATTTACAATTTTTATGGTGGTTTTTAATCATAGGTTTCTAATTAAATTACAATTAATTATGAAAATCAAATTAATTCTAAATTATTCTAATTTTCAACAAATTAATCATAATTACAAATTAGATTGCATAATTAACAAGACTAGGCATTCAAACTTGTTAAACATATGCAGTAGGTCAATCAAAAATTCAAGATTTATCAACAAGAATCGCAAATATTTAATTTAACATCTTAAATTTACGAAATTTTGCATTCGAAAAACTAAAACCTTCGAAAAGTCATAGTTAGGCTTCGAATTTGAGAATTCTGGGTTCGGCAGGAAAACACTATTTTTGTCAAAATTTTAGAATGCCTTTTACATGCGGAATTGACACAAAAATCACTCAATTCGGATGAGTAACGAAGAAACTGCCGAAAAACTGCGTACGTATAATTAAATAAACGCAATTTGCAATTAATTAACAATTACGAAAATTAATCACCCCTTTTAATTCTTGCAAATTTGTAATATTTAACCATGTTCATGCAATTTAGATTATGAAAATAATAAGGGGCTCGTGATACCACTGTTAGGTTATGATACATATGACAATTCATAAATCATGCGGAAAAAACCATAAACCCAGGAAAACATATTATTTACACATAATCATTTAGCATAGATTAGATGCATACTCTTTGTTGCGTGCCTTCCCTAGCTGCGCCCGAACCGAACAAGAACAAGTCTTTAGGACTCCAAGTGTCGTCCCTCCGTAGATAGTCCACAGCACGTCCGGATCCGCCTTAAGATTGACCAACTAGAATCGCCCTTAAGGTACTATTATTTTCGGCACTTTATAGGCAAATGTGTGACTGAATTTTTCTCTCAAAAACTCACTTTGAATACTTTGAAACTTGTGTTATAAATTGTGAGCCCTAGCCTCATATTTATAGCGGTATGGAAAGGGAATCGAAATCCTATTCAGATACAAATTAATTAAACCTAGAATCCTACAAGAACTCTAATTTAATTAATTTATCAAATAGAATTAGGAATTTAATCATTAACCGAACTCTGCATGTTTTAGGAAACGTGCACGAACACAAACACTTGCACACACACGCACGACGGCCACGATGGGCCCCTATGCGTGCGCGCGAGCAGCAGCCCACTCAGCGCCCGCGCGCGCTGCGCGCTATGCGCGCTGCGCGCTGCGCGCAGCCTGCTGGGCCTGGCCTTGCGCTGGGCCTGGCGTTGCTGTTTGTGCGGCGCGCTTGGCTTGCTGGGCGATGGCCTGGCTTCGTGCTGGGCCTCGTCCGGCAGGCCTCGTACGATGCGCTTCCGATTAAATTTTCCGATTCCGGAATTCATTTCCGATACGAACAATATTTAATATTTCCGATTCCGGAATTAATTTCCGTTTCGAACAAATATTTAATATTTCCGTTTCCGGAATTATTTTCCGATTCCGGTAATATTTCCGATTCTGACAATATTTCCGTTTCCGGCAATATTTCCGATTCTGGCAATATTTCCATTTCCGATAATATTTTCCGACACGTACCATGTTTCCGTTTCCGGCAACATCTACGACTTGGATAATATTTATATTTCCGATACGATCCATATTTCCGTTTCCGGCAATATCATCGTTTCCGGAGTATTCATTCCTTGCCTGTGACGATCTCAGCTCCCACTGAAACCAAGATCCGTCGGTTCCGAATATTCATAGATGGAGTATTTAATGCTATTAAATACTTGATCCGTTTACGTACTATTTGTGTGACCCTACGGGTTCAGTCAAGAGTAAGCTGTGGATTAATATCATTAATTCCACTTGAACTGAAGCGGCCTCTAGCTAGGCATTCAGCTCACTTGATCTCACTGAATTATTAACTTGTTAATTAATACTGAACCGCATTTATTAGACTTAACATAGAATGCATACTTGGACCAAGGGCATTATTTCCTTCAGCACCGTCTCCCCGCCTGCTGCGAGCCTGCGACCACCGCGCTGCCACCATATACACGCTGCCATCATCTGCGCGTCGCCTCCTTGTTGTAATTGGTGAGTGAATCTTTGCTGATTTATTTAAATTGTAGGGTTATATTTTGAGTTTTTTTGCAATTTTGTTGAGATTTATGGTTCGTTTCATGATTTATTGTTGTTCGTTCAATTGATCTTTCTCCCTCTAATTGTTTTCTTTGAATTGTAGATACTAAGTTAACTTAGGTCAAACTGCATTTTCCGTCGAATTTTTTGCTGCAATTGAGTAGGTGTTGTGATTGATTTTTGTACTATATTTGAATAATTATGTTTAATTCGAATTGGATAGTAAATTCAAAGTTGTTTTAGATGTATATGATTATAAAGATTTATGTTTTTCTTATTTTGTTCAATTTTTGCTCATTTTGAATCAAGGTGTGCCTCAGTGTTGTTTAGTTTAATTGATAATTAAACTAAAAACAACATTTTATTTCCTCTTGCTCATTTCGGACTGTTGAATCAAATGAGCAAACAATTTTAAAGTTCAGTTGCTCATTTAGAGAATTTTTATTTTTTTTGGCAAGCAAGAGAGAGATTTTATAGCTCACATAAACAGTTTTACAAACAAGGGAGGAAAGCCATAGCTAACCAAGCCAAACAACTAGAAGGCTAGTGTTCTGCTCTTGTTGATCACTATTTTATTTGTGTGGTCTAAAGCTGCTTCACTTCTTAACAGGTAATCATCTCATTTTAGATTATCTTGCTTATTATTTTGCCTAACTAATTATTATTTTCGATTTTCTTAAGATATCGAAATCGAATATTCTACTCGATCTTTTGGATTGCTAAATTGGTTGAATTATGCACTGTAGACACCTACTTTTGTCCCCATTCCCGCAAGGGAAAGGTTCGATGATGAAAGCATAAAAACTCCACTTGACAACGCATCTCCTATAAAATAAACGAATCTCGATTCCCCATTTCATTTTACCCGAAACCTGCTAAAAATAGTAACTGCCGTAAAAGGTAGCTTCTAAAAGTGGCAAATCATAAAAGATAGAAACCTGTCAGAATTAGGTGTTGCACTCCAACATAAATCCTAAATGAGATAGAAAACCGCGAGAATCCTATTCCTAATAGGATTCGGAAATAAGAGTTACGTATTAATTAAAATCCTAACGAACCTAGAGTTCGTAACGGGCCCAGACACATTCCGTTACAAAATTGGTACGCGCTAAAAGACTCGAATTAATCTCAAACTCTACGGATTTTAGGAATCCGAATCTGACTAAACAAAATTGCCCAGACCCTATTTTCAACGCCTGGCTCTGGGCGCCGAAATCTTCGGCGCCCAGGCCTGGGCGCTGAAAATACCTAGGTACGTCTCTTTTCCTAATTCTTTATGGATTAGAACTCTGCAATTCTATCTTTCCACGAACTCTTCCCTATAAATAGGCCCCTAGTTTCGACGTGAAACAACACACAACAACACATAATATATTCTGAGTATTGACTCTAAACCCCTTAGCCCAAGCCCCTCGCTGCGAAACTGTTCACGCGTTCTGTCGCAATCGATCCATAAATCGAACAGAACGTGTCCTGTCCCATAATCGAGATTCGTTAAATAAAAAGGAGAAATAGCAAAGTCAAAGTGGTTAGTTTTCTGAGAACCGTGACGCACCTCTCAAGGGTGCGTCGGAATGTGTCCCTTTTCGATGATTTAACTGCTTTCCTCGCCCTTTTTATGAACTGTTAAACTAACCTAATATGATTGTTCTATCACGCCTAATAAATATAATATTTTTGGGAAATCGGATTATCATGCTAGGTCCCTTAATACTATTTAAATCAGATAATCACGATCGAATTAGTATTATATGCTGCATATTGCTAAAATCAATTCAGATTAGTTTAATAGTTAACGCATGTCCCTTCAATTATTTATGCTGAGCTAGTAAGGATATCCTGCCTCTGGAGTTATCGACGAGCGAATTACTCCTCTCGGTAGTTACAGTCCCCCGAACCCTCAATCTCTACCTTGCGGGTGTATATTGAGAGATCCCCACACCAGGGATCACAAGGGAACCTACGGCCGTCGTGGTCAAACATAATTGCACTCCCTTTATGTCACGATAACCGGGTTTTGTCAGTTTTTCTCATTGTTGTTAAAAACTGAATGGCGACTCCTATATTACTAGTCAATTGGGTGTATACTCACAGGAAATCCAACAGTTGATTGAATAAAAAGAATCGTCACACCCACGAGGGACAAGGTCACGCATTAGCCTCGCGCTTTTTCGACCCCCTCATAGTGGCGACTCCACTGGGGATAGTGAAGGAAATACTCGTGCTTGTAGGTAATCAAAATAGCCGAAGGGTGAAACGATCCTACCCCGCGTTTATTTCCCCATCAAGTTGTGACGACCTGAAAATCAGCATATTAATGTGAACGGGCAGAACATCATAACGAATCTCGGCTCCCTCGGGAGTTGGGACTAAGGATACCTTTTTTCGCCAATAGGGGGGTGCATACGCCGCGCATGTTTCCCACTCGGTACTTGTGCAGGTAGTACACCTATCCCGAACCCAATCGCTCGCTCATTAGGTCCCTCTCGCCTGCATGCCCCCTTGGCTTGCACTTGCGGGTTGGTCTCTTGAGCGAAATTCGTCTGTTGAAGACACTACCTCGACCGGGGCATGTGTTGGATCTACGATAGAAGCGGTACCAAGCCAGGCACAAATAAACTACCCATAGAAACCTATCATAAACTACGTGGCATATTTAATTTTCAAATTCATGTTTGTAATGTAGTTATGTGTAGCGAAATATGTGATTGTGTGTGACAAACTATCCTAGAAAACCAATGACCTTAAAAATTGCCCAAACATTCATAGACTAATTTGCCAAAGAGTTATACCGAAACACGTGTTCCGCAAACCCGAATGATCGCCACAAAATTAACGACGCTCGGGATGGCCTGTAACGAATCCCACAAACGCTGTCACGCGTAAAGGACGTTATTAGGCAAGCACGCAAATCGAAGTCGCATAAACAGAAAACAGAAAACGAGAACCAGCCAGGGACGCATTTTCAACGCCCCTGGCTGGGCGCCAAAGTTTCTCACGCCCACTGCTGGGCGCTGAAGTTGTTGCTTGACTTTCTGGTCAGGCGCAGCAGCCTCGGTGCCCAAGCAAAAAGAAAGTACATAGCACAAAAAACGTTCATCAAAAGAATTGCTACGGGGGCGTAAGAAAAGCACTCGATTTCAAAAAGGCGACTCGCGAAAAATTAATAACTCTTTGTGTCGTCGTTAGGCCTCCTACGACGGCAATGCTCGGCACCAAAATCGAACATGCTAACAACTATGAATGTCACACAGGCAAGTGTTTCGAAAATCCAAAGAATGACCAAAATAAACCCCCCCCCCCAAAAAAAAGTGTACCGACAGAAGAAAGAGCGAAAAAGTGAAAAACCAATTTAGAGAGTCGAAGTCTAGACTAAGTAATGCCTGAAACTTTGGGAACCTAAACTTTAGCTTATCTTATGCCTAGGACTGGTCCTGCCACTTGGTGCCGATCAGGGAATCAACGGCTAGTGCGTCTCGAAGATACATCACCAACACCAGGTCTAGCAACTCCAAGCTCCGTCCGTCGTCCCTCATTTCAAGGATCTCCGCTTCCCCAACCTCGATTCGCACCTCCAAACATGTCCATCGAAGATTTGCGAAACCAGATGGTCCAAATGACCCAACTCATGGGCCAACTGAAAATGGAAAACGAAGCCTTAGCGGCTGCGCAAGCCAAAAATGACCTCGAAAACGAAAAGAGGATCGAAAACATGGTCCTACAGCAAACCATGGGGAGCAAAGACTTCTCCCTCGAGCCTGAACCTTTTTCTGGCAAATTACCAGAAAAGTTCAGTTCATCTGACTTACCAAAGTTCAAGGCCACGGACAACCCCCGTGATCATCTACTGAGCTTTGTGAATACCATGAACTTGAAAGGCGTGGACAAGTCCATGTACCTACCTGCCTTTCCTTTGTCCTTGGAACCTGTGCCGCTCAAATGGTACTATCACCAGGACCCTAAGCTCTTCCCCACCTGGGAAGACTTTGTCAATGTCTTCATCAAGCAATACTCGTCGAACATGGATTTCCAAGTCACCATGCGCGAGCTGGAAGTTCTCTTCCAAAAGAAAAATGAGAGTTTCACAACCTACTTTGCTAGATGGAGGGACCAGGCGGCCCAGCTAATCAATAGGCCTCCCGAAACAGAATTGGTCCAAAAATTCATTGACAACTTAGACCCAGCTTACAGACAACACCTTAGGTACCTGGGACTCGACACTTTCAAAAGGGTTTATGATGTGGGAATAAAAATCGAGGACGACCTCGCCAAAACCATACAGAGCAAACCTGCATATAAGACCAACACCTATAATCGGGGTAACACACCCCAAGCCCAAGAAGTCCATGCTGTAGAAGAGGCTCCCGCCCGAAGATACCCTGTAAGATGGGTCCGAGACCGAAAGTTTTCCCCACTCGGTTCAACTTTGGTACAAGCCTTTGAAAGACTAACCAATCAAGGAAAGTTGAGACCTATGGGCCCCACCCGTGACCCTCCTGTCAAAAACAAATATTGGGTCGAAGGTACTTATTGCAAATTCCATCAAGGAAATGGGCATGACACTGAAAACTGCTGGCATCTAAAACATACGATCCAGGACATGATAGAGGATGAAGTAATACCTCTCCCTAACGTTGGCAAACCCAACAACAACAAGAGCCCACTCGGCTCTTGTCACATCTCTCTCGACCAACCAGAAAATTTCGACCCCACGGTGTATATTACACCTCAAGGTGCACCACTCGCTGTGGTACCTATGGATCGAATCGAGCGGGAAGTGTACGGTGTGTGGAACGATGATGCTGAAGATATTTACCTATCTCAAGTCTCGGGCCAGGACCTCTTCACTGAAACTTGGCCCGGGTATGCTCTCATTGACACCACCCCTCAGGAGCCCGAGGTCGACAACCTCACCCGATCCGGAAGGATATACCAACCGGATATTCACCCACCTCCTATGGACGACATCCCGGTTAGGCAAACTCCTGAGAACGGGCGGCACGCCACCGTCGCGGAAGTCATTGAAAATCCTCTCCTGAAACAACTGAAAAGAACCAAGGCTGAGATTACCATCTGGGATCTTATATGTACTTCAAAGGAACATCGCGAAAAGCTTATTCGCTCACTTGACCTCATCTCAGTACCCACAGATATCACACCTGACTCATTGATTAGCCATGTCACGAGAGATGCCGGAGAAAAGGCTATAGTTTTCACTGATAAAGACTTACCCAAAGAGGGGGGTGCTCACAATAAAGCCCTTTACTTAGTGGTTGGATGCAAAGGACAAAACATCCCCCTAGCGCTCGTAGATAATGGTTCGGCGGTTAATGTCTGCCCATTGCGAACCGCCCATTGCTTGGGGTTGGGAAACGACGACTTCCAAACCTCCACGCAAGGGGTACGAGTTTATGATAACTCCCGAAGGCCTGTATTGGGAAAAATCAACCTTACCATACAAACCGAGCCTGTGGCACGCACCACGGAGTTTCAAATAATCGAAATCAAGCCCACTTTCAACCTCCTCTTGGGGCGACCTTGGCTCCATGACTTAGGAGGTGTGGCTTCTACCTTGCACCAAATGGTTAAACTTAACCATAACGGGGTAATACTAGAAATCCGCGCCCCTCCTCTCGACGTCAGTTGTACTATGGTTGGAACGGCCGAAACTGCAGATGACCTTTATGGGTTTCAAATGGAAGAAACAATCCAGTTCATCGAAGATTATGATCCGGCATTCCTAGACCCGCATGCATCCCGAGTCATCCCTAGAATGCTGTTAGATCAAGGTTATTTCCCAGGAACCCCATTGGGCATAAGGAAGAAGGAATGCACATTCCATCCTTTTCCCGACAAATCTACTCCCTTTCGCTTAGGTTATGAACCAACGGAGGAAGATATTGCTAACCGCCTATCTAGGCTACGCCTTAACAAAGCCAAACAAACCACCCTCCTTCCCCCATATCAAAGGACCCTTAACGGGATGTTTGTTCGGGAAGTATAAGAACACCCATGTTGTGATTTCCCTGAACCCTTCGTTCAGGATGGCTTGCTAAAACCCGGATTTGAAATTTTCCATGATTGCCACACCTTGGATGAGGCATCCCACCTCACCAAGACTAAAACAGCTGAAATATTGGACAACCAGGCTCTATGGACATTGTTTAACGAATCGAGGCCTATGGAGAACGAGACTGTGATGACTACCCTAGCTTTACAAGATGAAGGTTTCGATCCAACCCGGTTAATCTCTCCTGCATCAACACCAAAAGAGGTCGGGAACGGATGGGTGAAGACATATCAGTGGGTCAACGCAAAAGGAATGGAATTCAAGATGAGTACCGGTGAAGGACCAAAGTTTTATGAGACTAAACCCCAGGCTTGAGCCACATAGAGCACCATTAGTAAAAAGCGCCTAGTAGTTCTTTAGATTGATAGAAAAAATAATAGAGACTTTAGATGGTCCTAAGGCCCTTTAGAATATGGGTCAGTTTTATTTCAGTGTGTTTTCCTTACTTTCCAAATCAATAAAGGCGTAATATTTTTCCTAAAATTTTTATTCTAACACTAAATAAACACCAAATGTACTTGCAAAATAAAAAAAATAATAAAGAAGCGGCCCACTATAGGCCCAACAAACAAAGCCCACTCGGTTTTGAAATAATGCCATGTGAACCATTTCCCGAAACCCACAAAATAAACCACACTATCCCATCCTCAAAACCCAAAAAGCCAACCAATGTCATCATAAGAGTCAATCCATGCAACCCAAAATAAAAAAGAAATCAAAAATTTAAAACGAATGCAAATGTTACCAAAAAATAAATTCATAAAACATAGAATCCACCAATAGCGGTTTCACATAGATTCCATCATACCCTCCACAAAGATCTTCATAAGTTCCGCACCCTAACTCCATTTTCAAAACTGTTTTGAGTCACCAATAGAAAAAATTAATCTGGACAAAAATGCGTTTCACGCTAACAGTCAAAAAACCTCCAAAATAGCCTCAAAATTAACTTTAACTACGAAGCAAAATATCAAGGCACAAAAAACGAAATAGAAATAAACGCAAGAACATGTGAAGCAAAAAAGTCAAAATTGACCGCCCAAATTATTTTCAGCGCCCAGGGCTGGGCGCCGAAATTTCTGACGCCCCAGCCTGGGCGTTGAAACTCTCTGCCTGCCAAAAGTTTTCCTTTTTTCGAAAAGTGCTCGTCATTTTTTTCGCACACAATGGAAAAATAACGAACACTTGGGGGGTACAGTGCGTATCCAAATAGGTTTACCAACAAATTGGTCGAATTTTACGCAACCTATGGAAAACGGCAGATGAAAATGGCAAATACTTCACTCATTTGACCGATTAAGTAATATGTTTCCACTTCAGGACATATCTACCGAAATCCGGCATGCTAGAGCTTATTCTAAAGCTAGAACTACGCGCGACCTGATTCTGACAAGATACGTAGGCAATCCTTACCAAGGATTCGGTCCAAATAATAATAAAAAAATTATATTCTTTGTGTAAAAAGTGTTAGACATATAAACAAAATTGAATGGAGACTAAAAATACGCCTTTATTAAAATATAATAAGAAGGAAAACAAAGCGCTAGGAATAAAAACAAACACAACTGAAATAAATAGAGGGCACATACACCCTAGCAAAGAACTACACTACTCTAGTTCTTCCGGATCATCAAATAAAGTCTTGAAGAGAGCAATGTTCGCAGGATCTACCCCCATAGTCTTCTGCGCTGCCCCAATATCAATCTCCATAAGAACTGGCTCCTGGACACTAACTTCCAAAGATGCCAAAGCTTTAGAAACATTCTCAGTTATAGCCCGCTCAGCCTCAAGGGCACAAACAGTGGTGGGAGAAGGATTACTATCATCAATTGGACTAGCCACTGTTTCTACAGGCGGCTGAGCCTTCCTAACCCATACATTGTTTCGGCGACGATCTCCGCGAGAGCTTGCATTTCTTTTAACAACAGCAGGCCCCTTCATGTTAGGCATCTTTTTAGGCCTGACACTGGAACGGGGAAGAACTTCCTTTCGCTTTCGATCAGGACGAGCTTTCACAGTCTTAAAACTATAAGTACGAGGTCTGGCAGAATTAGGACCCTCATACATAACACGAATACGAGGTATCAAAAGCTCAGCCGGCTCCCCATTACGAGCCTCGGTCCTCACATCCTTGTCATCGGAACTCATCCACAACTTATAGTTTTCAGAAAGACCCACAAACCCATTTGTAGCTACCGCCCAACGCGGGAGACCATCATAATACCTAGCCCACGCTAAGACCCGTGTTTGAGCAAAGGTCGCTACCTTAGGTGGTACCGTATCAGAAAAGGGGATAGTCTGCCTTAAACCATATTGACGCATGACTCGGTAAGGGAAAATATAAATGGGACAAGATAGCCCCAACAAAGAAACATAAACCGATACATCAGACCCCCCTGTCATAGTAGTCAAACCCCACCATGGTACCACCCACTTAATAGAACAAATGCCATAAGTAAAAAAGGAGGTCCATTCGGCCTCGTCCTGGCCTTGGTGCAAGTATTTTCGGTTACCCAAAGCTATAGGGCGATAATGTTTAGGATCGGCAGGAGCTTCTAAAAGTCTAAGCCGTTCCGCAAGCCAAATCTGCAAAAACAGGTACAATCGAATCAAAATAATGAAAAGAAAGAAAAAGGTTCCTGGGGCGCAGTTTCAACGCCCAGGACCAGGCGCCGAATATTCCAGCGCCCAGCCCTGGGCGCTGAAACTCAGCCCCAGGCCAAAAGGAAATATATAAAAGTGGCGTATGTGTGCGCAAAGGAAAAAATAGATTACCTGCAGTAATAGGGGGCTTCCCTTAAAAATTTCGGATTTGGCATCCTTCTTCAGCTCATCCGCACTCAGCAAAGTCTCAGCAACAACCAACGGCATAATAGAATAGCAACTTTCCATCTGGCTAATCAAGGGGATCAGCCTTATGTCACCGAACTCACCATTATTATTCGACAGCAAATAATGATTCAACAAGCAAAATACAAGGGCTCGAATGTTCAATTTTTGTTCGGTCATATTCTTACTAGGCCTAAAATGATGTTTTACGAGTTTTGCCAAGTTAACCTTATCGTCTACAACAAGTTCAGCAAACATGTTATCATCTAGCCCTAGGAAAGCCCTTATGGTTGTTTTACCCTCTTCAATAGTGCCAGGGGTAACAGGAGTAGCATTAGTAGGATAACCAAGGATCGCAGCAAACTCATCAGGCAAAGGACATATTTCATTTCCCCGAAAGGAAAAAACATGATGATCGGAGTCCCAAAAGTTTAGGGCAGCATGCAGAAAATTATAATCAATATTAATTTGTTGTAAGCCTAAAAGTGCCTCTAAGTGGTATTCTTTTAACAATGCTTTTTCTGTGGGAGTAAGGGCTCGTAGCCAACGCCTAACCGTCCGTTGGAGTGAGAAAGTAGGGATCGACATGGCAAAAGCGGTAAATAAATAGAGCACAGCAAAAAAAGAGAGAAAGAATTTGAGAGCGGTGGAAAATAAGGACGTACCTAGCCCCTATATATAGCTGAACGCACCCAATAAACATCCTGATCCCATTCGGAAACGTGTTTAGAAATCCGAAAATCAAATATTACCAGGAAAGAACTTTCAGCGCCCACCTCTGGGCGCCGAAAATTTTAACGCCTGAGCTGGGGCGCTGAAAATGCAGCCCAAGGCCCAGATTTCACAAAAACACAGAATAGGAAAGGACTTAAGACCGTGTTGCTAAAACACGAGGCCCTATTACAAGTAAGATCAAGCCCAAAGCACCTTTAGCTCCCAAATAAGAAAAAAAAAATAATAACATTGAAACTTGGTCGAAACTTAGACTCATCTCAGAAAACGCTCATGTACACTTTTCAAAAAAAGCAAGTTAAATATCATGGTCATTCTTCGAAACACCAAAAATATGTGTCGTCAAGTCATTGGTTTTCCAAATAGAAAATGTCTGTCTGTCAAGGGATAATCCGGGCCAAGCCAAAACCGGATGTCGCCTGAAAGCTAAAGTCGCACTCCACGGCTTCACTAAAATAGCACACTACTATAGGAGGTCGCTCGCACATACGAGCGTGACCCCAAACATGACTACAAGACGCGAAAAACAACCGATGAGCCCCAACACTTGGGGGCTCGCGAAAAGTGAACTCCAACAAAGAGCGCGCAATCAAAATCACATTCCGAGACTGCGCCACGCACCATATCATGTTTGGATATCTCAAAAAAAATATATTGTTGAATATACACAGTGTGGACCCACTTATAGGACACATCTAATCAAGAAATATTACGACCCACCAACAGGTTGTAATCACCAAAAGCTCTTCTACATAGGCAAAATAAGAAATTCAAAATGGGCTCGCCCACCCTCAGCGGGCGGGGTCTGCGTCACTAGCCGCGCAGGTCCTCAGTTTTTCAAAGAATAAAGTCTTCAAATTTAAAATAGGCTCGCCATCTTCAGTCGGCAGGGTCTACGGCGCAAACCACGTAGGTCCTTATTTTTAAAAAAAAACAACAAAAATTTCAAACAGATTCGTCCACTTCTATCAGACGGGGGGTCCACCCTCAGCGGAAAGGTTCGCCACCTTCAGCGGGCGGGGTCTACGTCACAAACCGCGTAGGTCCTTATTTTCAAATTTTTTTTTAAACAGATTCGTCCACTTCTATCGGACGGGGTGTCCACCCTCAGCGGACAAGGTTCGCCACCTTCAGCGGGCGGGGTCTACGTCACAAACTGCGTAGGTCCTTATTTTCAAAAACATCAAACAGATTCGTCCACTTCTATCGGACGGGGGGTCCACCCTCAGAGGACAGGCTCGCCCACCTTCAGCGGGCGGGGTCTGCGTCACTAACAGCGCAGGTCCTTAGTCGCTGCAGCGATAACTTTTATTGGTTTTCCCTTTTTCCAAAAATTAAAGGATTGGTTTGTTGGATTTTCCTTCGTTTTACATCCTATAAAAACAAGGGGGTTTTCTCGTTTAGCTAGCCCTGAAAATGAGAATCTTTAAAAACGTTTTACCTCGTGATTGGGCTTGGCCAGGCCCAATTACACTTTACAGCTTTAATTTCGAAAACATCTGTAGTTACTCCCAATGACAAAGAGAGGGAGTTTCTACGCGTCTTTAGATCCTTCCAATGATAAAGTGAGGAAGTTTCTATACTATCAGTTGACAAATCCCAATGACACGTGAGGGATATGTCGACACTTCAAGTGATGACCCTTAAGTCAAATGTTATCACTCGGGGGCTCGTGAGACCCTCGCAAAACAGGTCACATACACCATGGCTTGTGTGACGCACTCCGTCTAATACTTTGACCATCGTCTTACTCCAAGACTCAGTCAAAGTGGGGGCTAACTGTAGACACCTACTTTTGTCCCCATTCCCGCAAGGGAAAAGTTCGATGATGAAAGCATAAAAACTCCACTTGACAACGCATCTCCTATAAAATAAACGAATCTTGATTCCCCATTTCATTTTACCCGAAACCTGCTATTTATGGAAACCTGCTAAAAATAATAACTACCGTAAAAGGTAGCTTCTAAAAGTGGCAAATCATAAAAGATAGAAACCTGTCAGAATTAGGTGTTGCACTCCAACATAAATCCTAAATGAGATAGAAAACCGCGAGAATCCTATTCCTAATAGGATTCGGAAATAAGAGTTACGTATTAATTAAAATCCTAACGAACCTAGAGTTCGTAACGGGCCCAGACGCATTCCGTCACAAAATTGATACGCGCTAAAAGACTCGAATTAATCTCAAACTCTACGGATTTTAGGAATCCGAATCTGACTAAACAAAATTGCCCAGACCCTATTTTCAACGCCTGGCTCTGGGCGCCGAAATCTTCGGCGCCCAGGCCTGGGCGCTAAAAATACCTGGGTACGTCTCTTTTCCTAATTCTTTATGGATTAGAACTCTGCAATTCTATCTTTCCACGAACTCTTCCCTATAAATAGGCCCCTAGTTTCGACGTGAAACAACACACAACAACACATAATATATTCTGAGTATTGACTCTAAACCCCTTAGCCCAAGCCCCTCGCTGCGAAACTGTTCACGCGTTCTGTCGCAATCGATCCATAAATCGAACAGAACGTGTCCTGTCCCATAATCGAGATTCGTTAAATAAAAAGGAGAAATCGAAAAGTCAAAGTGGTTAGTTTTCTGAGAACCGTGACGCACCTCTCAAGGGTGCGTCGTAATGTGTCCCTTTTCGATGATTTAACTGCTTTCCTCGCCCTTTTTATGAACTGTTAAACTAACCTAATATGATTGTTCTATCACGCCTAATAAATATAATATTTTTGGGAAATCGGATTATCATGATAGGTCCCTTAATACTATTTAAATCAGATAATCACGATCGAATTAGTATTATATGCTGCATATTGCTAAAATCAATTCAGATTAGTTTAATAGTTAACGCATGTCCCTTCAATTATTTATGCTGAGCTAGTAAGGATATCCTGCCTCTGGAGTTATCGACGAGCGAATTACTCCTCTCGGTAGTTACAGTTCCCCGAACCCTCAATCTCTACCTTGCGGGTGTATATTGAGAGATCCCCACACCAGGGATCACAAGGGAACCTACGGCCGTCGTGGTCAAACATAATTGCACTCCCTTTATGTCACGATAACCGGGTTTTGTCAGTTTTTTTCATTGTTGTTAAAAACTGAATGGCGACTCCTATATTACTAGTCAATTGGGTGTATACTCACAGGAAATCCAATTACAGTTGATTGAATAAAAAGAATCGTCACACCCACGAGGGACAAGGTCACGCATTAGCCTCGCGCTTTTTCGACCCCCTCACATGCACACAAATACACAATGTTATTGTTATAGACTTAGGTTGCGTTCTCTTCTCCCTTCACAAAATAATAAAAAAAATAAAAGTTTCATGCATAACTTCGTATAAGTTGCAATCAGGTCCTATCAATTCAATAAATAACAACCAGGTTTGATCAGGTTCATGTTCATGTGCGAAGAAAACAAGTGTTGGTTGTTACAATCAGGTTTGATCGGGTCAATCAAAGTAATAAATGCAGACAAGTTTAAATAAAATCAGTTAAGATAAGTTCATGTTTCATTTGATGAATAGAACACACCATTTATAGTATTGATTTTGCGAGCCAATAAAAGAAAATGGTCTTTGTATGTAATGTTACAATGATGCGGGAGCAACCATAGTTCTTCTCTTAGTTCTATACAAAGTTGTAAACCATTGGTCTAAAGTATTAGAGAAGACCATTCAGTCAAGCATATATCACCAATAGGCTGCTACACTCTTCACGCATATTTCACCCTCTTTTACACTTGGCCAAGCTGTTGTTTGGTATCCCAATAAGCCGCAAGTAGAAGTACTGCATACCCTGCAAAAAGAGTGTCTCTGACACTAACAGAAGAAGCATTTCATCTTAACTAATACTTATCTGTGTAATATTAACTTTTTAGTCCATTGTTTTTAAGGATGGTGATGGCCTAATATTTTGCTAAAGAATCTTTAATTAACTTCAAAAGTTGCCTAAACTTGATTGCATTAGATAACTTATTCCATAGTATTTGACTGCAAAACACATGATCATACAGTGGAATTGCGGATGTTGAGATACCTGACAAAATTTCAATCTCAACTTAAGCTCAATCATGAATCTTGTTGAGAAAGAATTTGGACTCGGACTGTCTGAGATCATCTTGAGAACAGTCCTTGGAACCCAATTCTTGAGGCCCATATGCATAAACCAAAATGTGCAAACTCTACAACAGCTTCCTGAATGTTTAAGGATAGAGTTCACACTCGATAACAATGTACTTGATCAATAACATAAAAGCAGCTATTAGATTTACTTGTTTCAGCAAATTGCTAACCAAGTGCATTAGTTGACATCCAACAGACCAGCTCCACCATTACCATATATGTATCTGAGCGAAGAACTGGTAGCTGAGGTGGGAGAGCTAGCTCGCAAAAATATTAACGTGTTGGTACTAGTTTTCCGGAATGTTACTTTAGGTAAAGATTCAAGGCTGTTTCTCAGAGTTGCTGCCTACCTTTTGCTCATTTCTGTTGTTGGTGGCTTCACTGATATTGTCTCACTATACTATTTTTGTAAGTTTCCAATACAGATCGATTGTGGGTTGACCACCAATAGAAATATCTTTTGGTATTTCACCACCAACAAAGCAGTCAAGTTTATGGACTTTCCCCAGTTTGGTGAGAGTTGACCACCTAGTTGATTGTAACTCAAGTCAATGTATTCCAAGCTGGGATATACTTTAACCAGTTTTGACCACAGGTTGATGTTCTGACTCTCACAGGTTGATGTGCTAACAACATCGTTTCAGGTTTGGAAAAAGGTATAACCTTCTACTAATACAAACCTTTTTCTCACAGATTAGTGAATACTCCATATACTTGTGTATATTAGAATGTGTTTAACATCTTTACTCTATTAGTTCAATTGATGCCTATTAGCTCAAGTTTTCAAATAATTTTGATTTACTCTTTTTTGGTTTATCCTTTACTTTTTGTTGATTCTATTTAAAAACACTAGCCTACTAGCTCAATAGGCAGAGCATTGTGCAAATGCACAAAAGATGTGGGTTCGAATCCCACGTAGGTTAAACTTTACTTTTTAATATTGAAAACTTTTGCTCATCGTGTCTAAATGAGCAAATAAATTTTCTCATTTTTTATAGTTTACACAAATGAGCAAATACTTTTGCTCATTTTTAAAATTTAAAGTTCGAATTTGTTAATTTTGAAAACTTTTGCTCATCGTTTCTAAATGAGCAAATAAATTTGCTCATTTTTTTATAGTTAACACAAATGAGTAAATACTTTTGCTCATTTTTAAAATTTTAAAGTTCGGATTTGTTAATATTTAAAACTTTTGCTCATCGTGTCTAAATGAGCAAATAAATTTGCTCATTTTTTTAGTTAACACAAATGAGCAAATACTTTTACTCATTTTTAAAATTTTAAAGTTCGGATTTGTTAATATTGAAAACTTTTGCTCATCGTGTCTAAATGAGCAAATAAATTTGATCATTTTTTATAGTTTACAAAAATGAGAAAATACTTTTGCTCATTTTTAAAAATTTAAAGTTTGGATTTGTCAATATTGAAAACTTTTGCTCATCGTGTCTAAATGAGAAAATAAATTTGCTCATTTTTTATAGTTTACACAATGAGTAAATATTTTTGCTCATTTTTAAAATTTTAAAGTTCGGATTTGTTAATATTCAAAATTTTTGCTCATCGTGTCTAAATAAGCAAATAAATTTGCTCATTTTTTACAGTTTTCACAAATGAGCAAATATTTTTTGCTCATTTTAAAAATTTTAAAATTCGGATTTGTTAATATTCAAAACTTTTGCTCATTGTGTCTAAATGAGAAAATATTTTAAAATCTCATATTATTTAACATTCCAAAATTTTGCTCATTTTTTTAAATTTACACAAATGAGCAAATATTTTTGCTCATTTCTTATAGTTTACCCAAATGAGCAAATATTTTTGTTCATTTTTAAAATTTTAAAGTTCGTGTTTGTTAATATTCAAAACTTTTGCTCATTGTGTCTAAATGAGAAAATATTTTAAAATCTAGATTATTTAACATTCAAAAAATTTGTTCATTTTTTTTAATTTACACTTCTTATAGTTTAACCAAATGAGCAAATATTTTTTCTCATTTTTAAAATTTTAAAGTTCGTGTTTGTAATATTCAAAACTTTTGCTCATTGTGTCTAAATGAGAAAATATTTTAAAATCTCATATTATTTAACATTCAAAAAATTTGCTCATTTTTTAAAATTTACACAAATGAGCAAATATTTTTGCTCATTTCTTATAGTTTTCCCAAATGAGCAAATATTTTTATTCATTTTTAAAATTTTAAAGTTCGTGTTTGTTAATATTCAAAACTTTCGCTCATTGTGTCTAAATGAGAAAATATTTTAAAATCCAGATTATTTAACATTCAAAAAATTTGCTCATTTTTTTTAATTTACACAAATGAGCAAATATTTTTGCTCATTTCTTATAGTTAACCAAATGAGCAAATATTTTTGCTCATTTTTAAAATTTTAAGGTTCGTTTTTGTTAATATTCAAAACTTTTGCTCATTATGTCTAAATGAGCAAATATTTTAAAATCTCACATTACTCAACATTCAAAAATCTTGCTCATTTTTTATAGTTTACACAAATGAGTAAATATTTTTAAAATTCTAAATTCTTAACTTTAAAAAAGTTAGCTCATTTGATATTTTACACATATGAACAAATGTTTTAAAAAATTTGCTCATTTTGATATCATAAACAAAATACAAAAGAGTTGCCTATGTAGGATTCGAACCTATACCATTGTGCAATTGCACAAAGATCTACCAGTTGAGCTAATAGGTATTATTAATACCTGAAAAAAGCGAATAAAAACAGCTCGGAATCAACTCACAGAGCATCCTAACGATGGGTGCACCAGTTTAATGTATTTCTACACCTATTATATTATCCTAGATTTTGAATGATAAAGTCTTAATTATCGTGTTCTTTGTGATGGGTGTTTTCCAGGCCTGATACTCTTGACCCTGCACTCGTGCATCCTGAAAGAATGGACAGGAAGGTTGAGTTTGGGCTTCCAGATTTAAAAGGTAGGACTCAGATATTCAAGATTTATACCAACAACATGAGCGTAAAAGGGCATTCGTTTTGAACTACTTGCTCGCATTTATCCCAACTGCACAGGTACTTGATCAAGTTAATTTGCCCCTTTTCTTTAATGTATGGAGGCAGGGCCGGTTCTGGGGCGGCGCGGGGTGAGCGACGGAACAGGGCCCCCATATTTTAATTTTAAATATAGTGTAAACAGTTTCCTAAATAACATAAAAACTAATATGGAGCATTGGTTAAGGTAACATGATAATGTATAAAAGGTATGGGGTTCGAATCCCCTTGGCAATAAAACTGCATTTTTGCATGATTTCCGGACATTGACAGGTGTCCTTCCTTTGACTGAGTATTTTTTTTTTCTTTTTTTTTTTTTAATTCCGCGGAGATTACTATGCAAACAGTTGGGATTCCCAATTAGTCGATTACTGGAAAACAAACATTCATCCCTTCTTCTCTATTCTCATAATCTCATCCAACTTTGAATATATACCTTTCATCTCCAATTTAATTTCTCCTTCAAATCGTTATCAAATCTCGTTTTCAACGGATTAATCTTCAATGTTACAATAAATTGATTATTAAACCGTTATTTCTCACCCTAATTTCCCTATATGTACAAAAAAAGTTCTTCAATTTTTAAAAATAAAAATACAAACTTGATTGCTCTAAAAATCCAATCTGATTTCTTTTTAAGTGATTCATTAATGTTTGTTTTTTCTTATGTTTATCATTTCGACAAATTTTTTAAGGGAAGTTTTTTTGTTTTATAAAAATTGATTTTTTGATTAAAGTTTGAATTGAGGGCCCCATTTTAAAAAATTGCACAGGGCCCCATTGATAAGGCGTAGTTATAGCCCCGGCACTGTATGGAGGAAGTGCATGTAGAAAATTTTAACAGAAGCTAAGGTGTCGTTACAGGTACTGACATAAGAAGTGCACGTGTGCAATGTAGCTGGAATGTACGCAATTCGTGCTCGAAGGAAAATCGTGACAGAGAAAGATTTCCTTGATGCAGTCAATAAAGTCATCAGTGGATGCCACAAGTTCAGTGCAACCCCAGAGTATATGCTCTACAACTGATCGAAACACTTGCTTTTCCTCTATTTCTATACCCTGATCGATAACACTTTCAATACCCTGATCGATAACACTTTCACTGTTTTTACTGCCTATGTAGTATTACTCAAGACAAATTAGTTTAAAATACTTAAGGTCTGGCAAAGACAAATTATTACTCAAGACAAATTAGTTTAAAATACTTAATCAGTTTAACCTCAAAAATCAGATTTTCCTAAAAAACACAAAAATGAACAACTATGCAAGAAATTATCAGGAAAAAAAAACCCAAAAAAGAAAGCAAGAAAATTTTATACAAATGAGCAAATATATTTTTGCTCATTTTTTATAGTTTATACAACACCAGGATTATGATTACTAATATCTCGACTATGCAAACTGCAAAACACACATTCAACAGACTGAGAATAAACACACAGGAGCTGAACGCTTCAATTACAGCCTATGACCAAGTTAATCAATTGCATCAGACCTTCCCAATTGCGCACCTAACTACTGGGAAGGGTTTCTACTTTCTAATGGGAGAGAAACATCATATGCATAACCTATTAATCTATTATACCAACAGACTCATCTATTTAAAATAAGCTCATTAGAAGCAAATGTTTTAGTTTCAGGAAAAAAACATCCATAGTATAGAAAGAGAAATTACCATGATCTATGAAAGCATTATCTAACCTGGTTGTGAGTCTGAAGTCGCAGAACAAGTTATGGTGCAAATGCCCTAGTAAATGCCTCAATAATTGACGAGTGATTGCGTCAAATTAGCCAGCGCGGTTCCTTACAGAAGGATTGAGAGAAATTAAAACAATACCCCAAATATATGCTGAAATCAAACCCTAAAAAAACAAATTTTGGGGGAAAATTCGAATAATTTGTTACCAATATTCAACAAATTGAAATCAACTAACTCGAATAAAATGAACCTAGCTAATTGTAGAAACTAATCAAAAGCAAAACCTAATTCTAATTAGCAACGAAAATTGCAACAACTAAAAGAAAAACAATTAAAATCCCTAATTTAACAATCCAAATCGTAAAAGAAGAACAAAATCGCAATTGGAAGGCCCTAATTTACAATCAAAATGGAAAATAATTGAATTAAAATCTAATAGAACGAAAACCAGAAATTACCTTTACTAAGAACTTAGGAGGATCAATTGATTTTGAGAGGTTTTTCCGGCTTTTCCACCATGGATGAGAGCTCAACAAGCAAGGGAGGAAACGCAGGAAGAAGGAGAAAATGTCGTTTAATAATTCTTTCTTTTAATTGGGTTCATTTTTTTTGTTTTTCACGCACCATATTACCGCCTTTGGATTTAGTTCGTTTGGACGGTGAAGATCGCTTCTCATTCTTCTCATTATAACAATCTTCTCATTGGAGGGGGACTATATATATATATATATATATATATATATATATATATATATATATATATATATATTAGATTATTTTTATGTGTACATATTACAAATTGCAACCAATGATATCTTGACTTAGTGGTTAAGACCAAAGGCTTATGTGTAATAGGTCTCAAATTCGAGTCTCCCCTTTCGTAATTTAATTTGTATTGCCTCGTAGCTTATTTGCACCGAAAAAAGAAAAAAAAATATTTGAAATTGTTTGGGATCGAATATAATATTTTGTATCCCAATGCCAGTGATTTAATATTGATTAAAGATTTAGAGATACTATAAGTAATTAATAAGAAAAATACTAAAAAGCAAACATTTCGATCGTTCCCTTATAGAACAAAGATTGTCTAACATCGATAACTTATACCATACTTCGTAATAGATAAACCCCATTTGGCCATTTTATGTGTATAAAAATAAATATACATATATATCTAAAACTTTATAAGTCGGAAGTTCGGCAAAAAAAATGGCATACAATATCTAAACTATAGTACAAAGTACTGATTTTATTTATATACGGAGTATATAAAAAATATCATTAACCGGCTCCAAATTATGGCAAATTTCAAATATTCAGTAAATAGCTCTTCTAAAGTTTGGCAATTTGGTATTCTTTTGACTTTTTATTTTTACTTTCATTCCTAATATTAATATGTTGTATTATATTATTGTATTTTCCAACTTACACTAATACAAAAGTTTTTCGAAGTTTTGATTTAATAAATGATTAATTTAAATTTGAAATTAATAAGGGCATTTTACAAAATTCAATAGGGGACACCAAAAGTGGGATTACGATAATGACCTCAGCTTTTCACTTATATAATAGAGATATTATATTAGTTTTTGATTTTGGATTGAATTTCATTTTATTATTTATTTTTTAATTCTTATAATGTTTGATTTTGGATGAAATTGTATATGCGTTATATTAATAATTAATTAATAAAAATATATACGCGGCACCTAATTATTTATCCATGTCGCACTCGACTTTTTTAATACAATTTTTTTTTGAAATCTTATTTTTCATTGGCCGAAAGTCCGAAACCATTAAATGGCCTACGTGGCGCTCTAATATTGGATTAGTGTTTGATTTTGGATTGAATTTTATTTTAGATCAATGTTTGCTTTTAGATGAATTTTTTTAAATTTTTTTTATAATTATTAGAGTATTTGATTTTGGATGGACTTGTATATATTAGTTTAATTAAAATATCTACAGAGTATGTGACAACTAATTAATTATCTATGTGGCACTCGATTTTTTTTAATTAAAAAATATATTAGTAATTAATTAATTAAAATATCTACGTGGAAACTAATTAATTATCTATGTGACACTCGAATTTTTTAATTCAAAAATAAATTAGAAATCTTATTTTTTATTGACCGAAACTATTAGATTTCCTACATGGCGCTCTAATAATTCAGCAAATATGTCTCCTATATATATATATATATATATATATATATATATATATATATATATATATGCCTCCGATGTAATATTTAAACACCCAACTCACCAAGTATTATAAGTTCAACAAATTAAGTTGGTTTTTGTATAGTAGTTGCTCATTTTGTCTCTTAACCAATAGGTTGGGTTTCAAATCCTAAACTCTGAATTGAAAACAGATCCTTGGTCACCCCTTTACCCTTAATTGAAGCACGTGTGACAAGAAGGTTAGCCACTTACGTCGGTTATAGACACCTTAATTAAAAAAAAAAAAAAAATCAACAAATTAAATATATTGTTCCAAGAAGAGAAACTTTGTGTGTTTTTGTCCCAAGTATAGGTGTCAGTTGTAACTACGTACTTTCAATGAAATGGGATCATTCTAGCCCATAGGCATATATAATTAGCAACTTTGATATGAAGTATTCTATTCTTTATTACTTTCTTATAAGGTCTTTTAATCTTGAGCCATACTTTATAACAATTCAATATCACTTTTATTTTATTCTCATTTCATTTCAAGTACATGGAAAGATTTTCTATATCTTGAAATATTCTATCCATTCCCTTAGAAAATAGAAATTCTATACTATATACATGAAGTTTTTGAGACAATGAAAACTTTGTACTCGTATAAAGGGAAAAGGTGCACTAAGAACTCAAGGTGAAAAAAAGAAAATTTTGATTTTATCACCTTTTAATCTTACATATATATATATATATACTTTCTCCGTGTCATTTGGGTTGGACACAAACATTAAGAAATAGAGTAAATATCAAGAATGTCCATGTGTAAGTGTGTAACAGACAAATTAGGTGGGAGGTAAGAATGGTTGGGTTGCTTTCAAAATAGACCTAGAAAAGGCTCATGACAAGTTAGAATGGGATTTTATTCGAAATTGTCTCTTGGGTCTCAACTTCAGTGTCGAGTCTGTCTCTCTTATCATGAGTTGCATTGGTTCCACCTCTTCCGCGGTCATTGTGAATGGGAAGCCCACCCCTACATTTACCCCGATTAGGGGTATTAGGTAAGGGGACCCCCTCTCCCCCTATTTATTTATAATGTGTATGAAATGGTTGTCCAGGTTAATTCATCAAGAGTGTGAGGAGAAGAATTGAAGTGGTCTCCCTTTGTGCTAGGTAGGGATATTTTGTCCATCTCTCACCTTCTTTTTGCCGATGATTTAGTGTTGTTTGAGGAAGCAAATACCAAGACTCTTGAGACTATGTGTGACACCCTAGACATTTTTAGCCACGCATCGGGCCCATCTATTAATTTTTCTAATTCAAAACCATTTATGCCATCCCTAGCTACTATATGTAGTGTTTTCCGTTACATAGGCCAATTTTGAAGGAATTTAGTTCCATTGCCAGCAACTTTCTTTGGCAAACCGGTTTGAAAACTAAAGGTATCCACCTGCTCTCAAGGGATAAGGTTTGTAGGCCAAAATGGGTAGGGGGTTGGGGATTAGGGATTTGGTGCCATGAATTACCTCCTTCTTTCAAATCTTTGTTGGAAACTATCTTCTTTCCTACACAACCTAGCTGCTAGAACTATCTCCACCAAATATCTTTATAGCTCTGCTAGGCCTTTTAATTTTGGAAAATGGTCTTTTATTTGGAGAGGATTCAAAGCCCCCTGACAGTGTTTTACTCAATCTTGTAAATGGGCGGTGGGAACGGAGGATAAGACTAATTTCTGGGATGATGTGCGAGTGGGTAGTAGTACTTTGAGAGCATCCATCCAAGGCACGTTATCTGAGACCCATGCTCAATTGAAAGCCAGTCACTGTATCTCGGATAACCGTTGGAACCTTGACAACCCGAGTTTCAGTTTACCCTCCATCATTACTAATCTGATATGTTGCTCCTCAATCCCTATTACTCTCCAAATTGATAAGCCAATTTCAATTTATTATAAGAATGATAAATTTGTCCTGAAAATCGCTTACAATGATTTGTTTTGCTTCGAACAAAATAGCGCAAAAGATTTAAAATGTATTTGGAACTCTCATACTCTTCCAAAAATAAGGCTCTTTATGTGGCAAGCTTGATAGGATCTTCTACCCTCAAGAAAGGTTTTGGTGCAAAGGGGGATGAGGATTATAAAATTCTGCCCCTTTTGCCCAAATAGGGTAGAGGATGCCGAACATGGGCTAAAATCATGGGTGAGAGCTACAAAAATTTGGTCCATGGTTGATAACTTCAATACCTAGCTTCACCTTCCCTTTAAACCTTGGCTCACTCATAATATCTAGAACATCTTTCCTTGGAACGTCTCCCCTTGTAGTTTATATGGAAAACAAGAAATTTGTGGGTTTTTTCTATGGAAAATATGTCAGCCATCGTTTGTATCCGAAAAGCCAAAATTGCTATGTTAGAACTAAACTCCATCGAAACTGAACCACCAAACTGAAGGAAATAGTGCCCTTGGTCCAAGTATGCATATAATAATAAATGCGGTTCAGTATTAATTAACAAGTTAATAATTCAGTGAGATCAAGTGAGCTGAATGCCTAGCTAGAGGTCGCTTCAGTTCAAGTGGAATTAATTATATTAATCCACAGCTTACTCTTGACTGAACCCGTAGGGTCACACAAATAGTACATAAACGGATCAAGTATTTAATGGCATTAAATACTCCATCTATGGATATTCGGAATTGACGGATCTCGGTTTCAGTGGGAGCTAAGATCGTCAAAGGCAAGAAATGAATACTCCGGAAACGATGATATTGCCGGAAACGGAAATATGGATCGTATCGGAAATATGAATATTATCCAAGTCGTAGATGTTTCCGGAAACGGAAACATGGTACGTATCGAAAAATATTAATGGAAATGGAAATATTACCGGAATCGGAAATATTGCCGGAAACGGAAATATTGTCAGAATCGGAAATATTATCGGAATCGGAAATTAATTCTGGAAACGGAAATATTAAATATTTGTTCGAAACAGAAATTAATTCCGGAATCGGAAATATTAAATATTGGTCGTATCGGAAATTAATTCCGGAACAGGGAATTTAATCGGAAGCGCATCGTACGAATTAGCATCGGACGAGGCTTGCCAGATGAAGGCCCAGCACGAAGCCAGGCCCGCGCCCAGCAAGCCAAGCGCCCAACACGAAGGCCACAACCTCGCCAGGCCCAGCGCAAGGCCAGGCCCAACAAGGTCGTAGGCGCGCGCGCTGGAGCGTATGCTCGTGGGCTGCGAGGCAGCGCCCACTCGTGTGGGCCGCAAGGCCTGCGCGGGTGCGTGCGTCCCTCGTGGTCGTGCGGCACTCGTGTTCGTAACGAATCCTAATCCTTCGGAATTCGTGCAATGATTAAAATCCTAATCCTAATAGATTAAATTTATTATTTAGAGTTCAAATAGGATTCTAATTAATAAATCCATATCCTAGTAGGATTATAATTCCTTTCCATAAACTCTATAAATAGGTGCCTAGCGTCACATATTTACATCGAGATTTGAAGTATTCAAAAGGTAAGATTTTCAAGCAAAAAATCAGCCAAACACTTGCAACCCAAATAGCCGAAAATCCTAGTAACCTTAAGGGCGATTATAGTTGGTCAAGCTTAAGGCGGATCCGGACGTGCTGTGGACTATCTACGGAGGGACGACACTTGGAGTCCTAAAGACTTGTTCTTGTTCGGTTCGGGCGCAGCTAGGGAGGGTACGCTACAAAGTGTATGCATCTGAATTATGCTAAATGATTATGTGTAAATAATATGTTTCCTGGCTTTATGGTTTTTCCGCATGATTTATGTTTATTCATGTGTATCATAACATAACAGTGGTATCACGAGCCTCTTATTATTTTCATAATCTAAATTGCATGAACATGGTTAAATTTTACAAATTTGCAAAGAATTAAAGGGGTGATTAATTTTCGTAATTAATTGCAAATTGCGTTTATTTAATTATATGTACGCAGTTTTTCGGCAGTTTCTTCGTTACTCATCCAAATCGAGTGATTTTTGTGTCAATTCCGCATGTAAAAGACATTCTTAAATTTTGACAAAAATAGTGTTTTTCGGCCGAACCCACAATTCTCAAATTCGAAGCCTAACTATGACTTTTCGGAGGTTTTAGTTTTTCGAACGCAAAAGTTTGTAAATTTAAGATGTTAAATTAAGTATTTGCGATTCTTGTTGATAAATCTTGAGTTTTTAATTGACCTACTGTATATGTTTAACAATTATGAATGCCTAGACTTGTTAATTATACAACCTAATTTGTAATTATGATTAATTTGTTGAAATTCGAATAATTTAGAATTGATTTATTTTCATAATTAATTTAATAATTTAATTAGGTACCAATGATTAAAATCCACCATAAAAATTGTTAATTTATGTTAAATTTTTAATTTTTATGACCTAGATTTGAATCCATGTTAATCGGAAATAAATTGATTAATAAATTTTCGATTTGTCGCCCTAAAATTAAGAAATTAATATGATTTATTAATTTGTCATTAATTTTAAATTAAGTTTTTTTAATTTTTATGCAATTCGCTCATAAAACTTGCACGCACAAAGCAATGGACGCTACGTGTTACCCTTAAGGGGTGTTGTATAGTGCGGGCATGCGACGACGAGCAAGGGAGCTCGTCGCCCATGCGGTACGATGCAACGAGCAAGAGCCATGGCACACGAGCACAAGGCAACACGCTGCCTTGTGTCGAGTGCTGTGTGCATATGGGCGAGTGAGCAAGGGCGAAGGGCCAAGGCGCAAGCCATCGGGCAGACGCGTGTGGGCAGCAAGCGTGCTGCGCCACAGCGCGCGCTGCCACGCCCAGCAAGCAAGCAGACGCGACGAGCGAGCGGGCGCGTGCAGCGTGGCCTGCACTGCTGCGTTGCGTGTGGCCTGCTTGCGTGTTGCTATACGAACAGTCGAGGGGCACTAAGCCTCGTGCACTCGATGGGGCTTGGGCGCAAGCCCAAGTGCCTCGTCGTGTTACGATTGAGTCGTTCTTAAATTTAATATTGAAATTTCAGTTCGGAAACATGTAAATTAATTTTAAAATTAATAATTTAAATTGTTTTCTCGGGTTTTAATTTTGAATATTATAATTATTATAAATTCTATTTATACTAATTATTTTACTAAAATTAAACCTTGAATTAATTTAAATTCATTAAATTCAACTGAAAATAAATTAAATAAAATGGATTCAATTATAAATTTATATAAGCTTTAAATTTTAATTAAATTTGTATGTTTCCAGTTAGACTAGAAATACATTTTTATGTTTAAAATTAGTAAAGCATATGAATTTATTGGTTTAAGTGGGAGCAATTTTAGTCATAAACTCCTGATTAGGTCTACAATTCCTTTAAGGTTAAACAACTTGATTAGAATTAATAAGGACTGAATAATTGGTAGATTATTGGTGCCCTTAATTAATTGCTGCAAATATTTATGTGATGCATACAATGTGTTTTAACTAACCAATTATGTGGGCCATTCATGATAATGAATGGATGAATGGTATATATTGTATATGTACTGTTTTGCAGGTTATGAAGTGACTAGTATGGCCCAAATAGGATAGAAAATATGGTCTGCGTACCATTAATTTGAATGTAATTGGTCTAAAGCACCAAATTTGTTTTTTAATTCAAATATGGTCTGCGTACCATCAAATAGTTGTAATTAGTTTAATTATAGCTTATCCTACTTGAAGAAAATGACGCCTCCCACGGAGAAATTCAAAAGAAGTTTCCATCCATTTTCAAGACGGACTTTGAAGTTGAAGCTTCAAGATGAAGTCGGGCCATACTAGATCACAATTATCTTATGCATGCTTTAAGTTATTTATTGCTTTTAAATATGTCTTAAATATGCATGAGATTGTGGCTTGATTATGTTGCATGATTAAGGATTTTAGTTCACTTAAAATCTAACCAACATAGTAAGAGCCTTAAGTTCCAAACTTAAAAATTGAATTAAAAGGTGCCATGCCAAAATAACACTTACTTGGATATCCTTTACATCGATCTTAGTAATAGTTTTCCGCCATAGCGAGGTGTTACTTATCGATACTAAAGGGGTAAGGTACACAAACAATTGTGAGTACATGCTAGTTTTGGTGAAACTCAACGATATAAGTAAGGAGTCCTTTTATGTCGTGGCAAAATTCGATAGGTTTTCCTAATAAGTTCTTAGACGTACCTATCAACCAAGAGTAGTTTCTAGACTATTAGCAAAAGGCTTTTGCTTACCTAAAATATTTTAGAATTGAGTCAAATACATAATGTGCTTAATTCTTCAATGATTTTAGGGTCTTGGAATCATTTTATTCACACCTGCCGGAACAATAAATTCGAATAAAATGCTAATAACTTGTTTGAATTGCATGATTGCTTTAATTTTCAAGTTATTACTCATGATAAATTTTTAGACTTTGCATGCTTCAATGTATGTTTTAATTATTGTTTATAATTAAATATCTTGCACTGCAGTAACAGTAAATTTCCTCGATTGGTAGTGAATCCAAGAACGATTCACAGAAATGAGAGATGTGAGCAATTTAAAATGTACGTTTCTTTTAGCAACTTTTATGGTTGTTTTCGAGTATCAAAGTCGAATGGCAAACCGATTGGTGCTTGTGAATTCAAAATACAATGTAGTTTTGAGATCATAAAGCATTGAGTTTAAACGCTCAGCCTTACCAATGGTTAACAACCTAATATCTTTGTCCATTTAATTCTCGAATGAGTCTAGTCCCTAGACATTCGAATACATCGATGCTTAGAGAACTTTAGAAGCTTCTGGTAAGATCATCTGGTTGAAACAAAATATTCAACATAAATTAAATGGTAAGAACCTTGTTGGAGTGACATTGGACATGTCTAACAAAGTATAAAAGTCAACACTAAAGAATTCAATTCTTAAGACTATAAGAAAGGGTACAAGAAATGGGAAAAACAAGGAACAAATGAAAGGAATTTACGATTCCGTTTCTACCTATAAGTTTATGTTTAAAGAGAAGTGACCTAGCAATCAAACTTCCTTGGTATCATATACCGCTTGAGGTTCTTACTTCGGTAATAACTCAAACAATGGAAGCTAGGATACACTATTGACCTACAAGTGGGAAATGAAGCATGACAATGCTACATTAGTTGTAGGGTCATCTAGTTTGTTTTAAGTCCTTTCAAAGGCTGGAACTTAATGGCTATTTTGTTCCATAATCAGCATACCTGAATTTCTGTTTTCAAACACAGAAAGACTCACATTCAAGAAAAACAAAAACAATGTTTGTTTGTTTATTTGAATGAAATGGTCAATTACGGGTTGAGTCAATATGCTTGATTAAAACAAACAACTCTTTAACAATAAGAACTTTACTAAGTTCAAATCAATCTTTTGATTTGAGTTCCACTAATCTTTGGCATTGTTGCTTAGACCATATCAACAAAGTTAACATTCAAAAGCTCTATTTTGATGGACTTTTGAAAGTTGATTGATTTCTAGATCAATTTAAGACAAGCTAGTCTTACTTGTTGAAAGTAACAAAAGATATGAACTATTGTTAGAACGCCTAGACAATAGAATTCAAAGCTAAAGAAAGATTTTATGACTTTATTATTTCACATGGATTTGAGTGAATATAGGTTTATTTACTCAAATGTGATATAAGTTTGAATCTGTTTGGCTAGTTCAAAGATTCAGAAGTATAAATCCCACTTGGCAAGAAATCATAAAGATCTAGGTTAGATCATGTTGATGATTGCTTAAGTCAAGAATGATCATCAATGATTGTGTGTTGTAATTTCACGATCTAGCTCCATGAGATATGGCATATCTAAGTTGGAACGATCGAAGTCAATTAGTACTAGATTCGATCAATGATGAATCATAAAGACTTTTCCTATAATTTCTAAAATAAAATGCTCAACTACCACCAAACTAAACCAAATTCGTCAAAGCTATTGAAAAATAATTTCAGAATACTTTTTCAATTATATCTAAAGAGTTGCCAAACTCAGTGGGAGCTTAGTGTTTGTTATTCGACAAACTAAGGCCCAAGTATAGATATATGTTTCATTGTGATTTATTCAAATGAGACACAAGGGTATTGTTTCTACCACGAATTTTTGAGAACATAATGTTTGTTTGCTCGAAATAATGTCCTTTTGGAGATTCGTTTCCAAAATGACAAGTGGGAGAAAATAGACCTCGAAAGTATTCGAGGCGAACAACAAACATAAACGGACATTCCGGAAGCTTTTCGAAGTTCTTTGGAAAATCCGAACACGTATTCTTTAAGGACTTTAGAAGTGGCTTTAAAGAATAGACATCTCTTAGAAGACTTTACAAGTGCTTCAAGGAGAACAGAATATTCAAAGGACTCTCAAAGTGCCTGTTGATATTCTATTGTTTAATGTTCTATACCCAAGTAGGCATAGAGTTCAAGTCACTGAAACTATGAGATTCTTCTATTAGATAGTGAAGAAACATAGAGATCAGGTCAATGAAACTATGAGATTCTTCTATTAGATAGTGAAGAAACCTACAACTTGCAGTCAAACTATTATCATATAGATTAATGAGTTTGTGAACTGTAAGAAAGCTATGACGAAACTCAGATTCCCTAAAATGGTTAGAGGCCATATATAGACTCAAATGTTTTAAATGGTTAGAGGCCATAAAACATACTCAATGTTTTGATGACAAAATTGAAATTTTGTTGATTTACAAGAATAGTTTCACACCTATTGGTTGCAAGTTTGTTTTAAGGATAAAAACCATCAAACATGGAAATGTGTTCACAACACAAAGCTAGATTAGTTGCTAAAGGTTACAGGCACATTCATGGCATGGATTGTGTTGAAACCTCATGCATAATCGTAATGCTTAAAGTCTATAAAGCAATGATTGCATATTGGTACATATGGCAATTGGATGACAAAACATATTCCTCAATCAAATGTTGGAATAAACTATGTACATGGTATGTCATAGGACTTGTAGATCCAAATAGATGCTTGAAAAGGAAAGCTAGCTTATGAAATCTAAGTACAGATTTAAGCAAGCAATTGGGAATTGGAACTGTATTTTAGTAAAGCTAATAAGTATTTTAGTTTCATAAAATGTACATGATTCTTATAGATATATAAGAAGTTTAGTGGGAGTACGTAAAAACTTAATTGGTCCTATGTGTATCACACATAAATCTCTCTATTGTGAAATAACATTCAAATGCTAATGACTTAGATTTGAAATTATTCATCAATGATGGACCAAGGCGAAACTTGGTACATATTGGGTATTAAGATCTATTTACAAAGATCTTATAATATTGTTTTGGATTAAGTAATGACATTTACTAAATAAAACACGAAAGACTCTATTGGAGACATTCGACCCATATGAATAAATCTAAGTACAGGATGTCTGAACTATGTATAAGCGTTTACTAAGTTAAACATCAAAGGATCTAAGTAAGATTCTTAACCTATATTATATGTCAAAGAATTTAGCTGGAATTAGTATCTACTGAAACTAGATAAGCTAAAGTTACATGAATAGAATTCAATTGGGAATTATTCTGCAAAAGAATTTAATTATCATGTGTGATATAATATGAGGATCGCCAAAAACGTATCGTATGACTTTAGGCATGGCGAACATATACCAATCTCTATTGATCTAAGTAAAGATCAATTAGATTGAGATCAAGAAAACTCATGGTACTTGAAAAGGTACATAGGAATAGTTCTTGATTCAAGGAAATAAAGATATGCTAAATATTGATGCTACACGCATAAACACTGGCAAAGGATCAAGCAAGATTCCGTTGGAGTTAACCATTGGCAAGGACGAGCTATAGAGCATCGTGTTTTGAAAATGGCAACATGGGTTGGAGACCATGAGTTGTTGCGTGGGAAATTAAAATATTAATTTCTATGTTCCAAAGATACAGCTGGAAAGTCTTCCACATATCTGTGAACTGCTTGGATAAGTAAATCCAAACAAAGCATCACTAGCAACCTAAACAGTTGAAGTAAAAGTACTTATTGACTAAGAAGCAATAAAACAGAGTTGTTTATATTAATGAGTTCTTCATTGAACTTGGGCGGATCACATGTCTGCTGACTTGATGGTTCTTCATTACAAAATGCGTAGAACCACTATCGAAGTAAGAAAGACTAGATCACATAATAAACAAACTCAAAAGATCTTATCATCCTATCTCTAAGAACATTCGATGAAAAGGATATTAAGATTGGCAAAGCATGATAACTAAACCTATGCAACAAGTGAGAAACAACACTCACATTCTGGCACTGGAAATCAAGCATAGCTTTGAATTCCACGAACTGTTTTAAAGATGGGTTTGAGGCCCATGGTTGTAAAACATTGGGATTGAACATTTATCATATATGAAATGTATTTTCATATTCCATTTAATCTTGGTTTAGTATTAAATGATGACTCCCTTCAATTTGACGATATATTCAAGATAGACTGTCAGGACCAGTCCTGTGACTAAGAAATGTCTATCAAGTGAACTTGAATGTCAAAAGTTGAAAATGGTCCCTGGTCGGAGTTTTCTATAAAGATGGACGCATAGAAAACGTTAGACGACTAGAATGCAAGATGACTAGTAGTTCTGTTTCTTGAACTATGTGGACATGGCAATGTCGTAAACATTTGCATAAATACTTACTTTGGGAAGACTAGTATCGGACAGACCTATGAAACTTTACTGTAAGAGATGAAAATCTGTCATAAGTAAATTTCATTAAAGTTATTAGACACTAAATCCTCAATACCTGAGTAAATGAGATTACTTGTTTGAGAACTGGTTACTTTGACGTTGACCAACCGTTGCACCGTAAAAGGAGGCTATAAAGGCAACGCTCAGGTAATCACCTATCAAACGAAGTCTAGTCTCAAGATCGCAAGATTGGGATTTTCCTCCCATAAATCGGGATGAGATGCTTAAAAGTTATACAAGGCCACTCGGAGAGCTAGAAACTGTAAAATGCATGGCCGTGCTCGGATGAATCATAGGCAATGATTATCTGTTTATTTGATCAGTTGAACTCTGAAATCGAGAAACACCTCTGGACATAATAAGGATGACAACTCTTACCTTATGTTCAAGAGCAAGCATCGAGCGACAAAGGAATTAGGAAATGCACACTTGTCCCTAAGGACAAGTGGGAGACTGAAGGAAATAGTGCCCTTGGTCCAAGTATGCATATAATAATAAATGCGGTTCAGTATTAATTAACAAGTTAATAATTCAGTGAGATCAAGTGAGCTGAATGCTTAGCTAGAGGCCGCTTCCGTTCAAGTGGAATTAATTATATTAATCCACAGCTTACTCTTGACTGAACCCGTAGGGTCACACAAATAGTACGTAAACGGATCAAGTATTTAATGGCATTAAATACTCCATCTATGGATATTCGGAATCGACGGATCTCGGTTTCAGTGGGAGCTAAGATCGTCAAAGGCAAGAAATGAATACTCCGGAAGCGATGATATTGCCAGAAACGGAAATATGGATCGTATCGGAAATATGAATATTATCCAAGTCGTAGATGTTTCCGGAAACAGAAACATGGTACGTATCGGAAAATATTAATGGAAATGGAAATATTGCCGGAATCGGAAATATTGCCGGAAACGGAAATATTGTCAGAATCGGAAATATTATCGGAATCGGAAAATAATTCCGGAAACGGAAATATTAAATATTTGTTCGAAACGGAAATTAATTCCGGAATCGGAAATATTAAATATTGGTCGTATCGGAAATTAATTCCGGAACAGGGAATTTAATCGGAAGCGCATCGTACGAATTAGCATCGGACGAGGCTTGCCAGACGAAGGCCCAACACGAAGCCAGGCCCGCGCCCAGCAAGCCAAGCACCCAACACGAAGGCCACAACCTCGCCACGCCCAGCGCAAGGCCAGGCCCAACAAGGTCGTAGGCGCGCGCGCTGGAGCGTATGCTCGTGGGCTGCGAGGCAGCGCCCACTGGTGTGGGCCGCAAGGCCTGCGCGGGTGCGTGCGTCCCTCGTGGTCGTGCGGCACTCGTGTTCGTAACGAATCCTAATCCTTCGGAATTCGTGCAATGATTAAAATCCTAATCCTAATAGATTAAATTTATTATTTAGAGTTCAAATAGGATTCTAATTAATAAATCCATATCCTAGTAGGATTATAATTCCTTTCCATAAACTCTATAAATAGGTGCCTAGGGTCACATATTTACATCTAGATTTGAAGTATTCAAAAGGTAAGATTTTTAAGCAAAAAATCAGCCAAACAGTTGTAACCCAAATAGCCGAAAATCCTAGTAACCTTAAGGGCGATTATAGTTGGTCAAGCTTAAGGCGGATCCGGACGTGCTGTGGACTATCTACGGAGGGACGACACTTGGAGTCCTAAAGACTTGTTCTTGTTCGGTTCGGGCGCAGTTAGGGAGGGCACGCTACAAAGTGTATGCATCTGAATTATGCTAAATGATTATGTGTAAATAATATGTTTCCTGGCTTTATGGTTTTTCCGCATGATTTATGTTTATTCATATGTATCATAACATAACATAAACATCTTGTCCCAGACCCCTAACCCCCTTAGGCCGAAAAAAATTAGACCCCCCCACCTACCCCCTTTGTGTTTAAGTTGAATGTGGACGCAGCTTGGCAGAACAATTCTAGTACTACATGTTTTGCAGGTGTAATAAGGGACAAGGATGGGCAATGGGTGAAGGGTTTTTCCGGGAGAACATTGGAAGACTCTAGCTTAATGGCGGAATTGCTAGCCATTAGATGGGGTTTGGTTTTTGCTAACTTTCAAAGATGGGTGGACTTAATTATCTCCTTAGATTGCAAACAAGCAGTGGATCTCATTAACTCGCCTCATTGTTTGTTAGGGAAGTACATTAACAATTTGTTGGATTGTAGGGTACTGAAGGAACGACTCTCCGGTACTCAGCTTCGATTCGAGGGTAGGAACACCAATGCTCTTGCTGATAGCAAGGCAAAATCAGGAAGATCGGAAGAGTCGGCGATGGGTGTACTACAATAGCATGACCAACCGTATCTTAACTGTAGAGATGTTTACTTGAAGGACCTCTAAACTATTAGGGAGGCCAGATTGCAATCTTTTGTTTATGATGTTCCCTAATAGCCGGATTTTTTATAATTCTTTTCGTTTATTAATTTAAGCTCGCCCATCTTTTAACCCCCCCCCCCAAAAAAAACAAATAAATTAGGTAGAAAATGTTACTCCTAGGTATTAAAGGTAAATATAAAATATGTAAAAGGGTAATATGGGTATTTCTCATTTTCCTCCATTTTTTTGCTTTGTTTATACAAATTTTATGTTTAACCAACTCTTCTCATCCTCCATATTCATCTCTCAATGTATCATATTCAATTCTCACTCTCCATATTAATCCAGTCTAATTTGTTGATTCTCACCAACCTAGCTGCCTACACAAATCATGCTTAATCACCAAATAGTTGATAATTACAATTAATTAAGCTTCAAGTCACTGAAATAAAAAAGAACTATTTCAATAACCGAAGGAACCCAAGTTGTAGTTTTACATGAATTGCAATTTTTTATTCAGTTTACGTCCAAAAAAGAGATGCATCAAATTTTCAAAAATGTGGTGGCTGTTGTAGTGTGCTTGATTCCACTTCAGAGTTTATTCAAAGGACATTAAAGTGTTAGTATGTAAGGTGCCTTAAGTTGTTTTCTGTTGCCCTGTACGTATTGTCTGTTGACAATAGGTCTGCGTTTGTATGAAGTTAGTACTCACTTGCTTTTTGTCTAATAAATTTCTACTAAGTATTGAAGTAACATTTATCAGAATATATTTTGTCCTTTTTATTACTCGTAGATTAGAGTCATGAGTTATATCATCAATTGTGTAACTTGAACTTTACATTAATGAATGCAAGGTTATGAGTTAAGTCCTGATATGTTCACTTAAATGCTCAAATAAGTTCAAATAACTGAAAATTAGTTGAATAGAAATCACTCTTAGGCTTATCAAGTAGGACTCAGACAAGCATATTAAGACTAGTTTTTTGTTTGAGATTATTTAAAATAAAAAAGCACATTTTATTATATGTAGTTCAAGAATAAAGATTACTTAATGAAAAATTAGTAAATTAAAATGTCGAGTGATGTACTTGATTGCTTAAAACCTGATTTTTTTTTTTTTTTTTGTAATTCACTAGTTAACATATTTCAGCATTAAAGTGACATTTAAAAGAATGTTTTATTTATTTATTATATCAGAGTCATAGATTGTATAAATGGAGTATATATAGTGATTAGAAATTCACATTAATGAATGTAAGGTAATGAGTTTAAGTCCATATATGTTATGGTTAAGTTCAAATAAATGAAAATCAGTTGTGTTCGGGGTATGAAACAATGGGCTTCAGATTGAGGCCCTCTCGTTGATGTGGAAAATATATCTTGATTTAGTTGTGTGGAGTCCAGATATAAATGCACAAGAGTAAGATTACTAGCCTCATGGGTGTTTCTGAGGAAAGCCCCTCCGATGCCTAAGTAAGTACTTCGTTCGGATCTAGGAGAGCTCTCTAGAGAATTATAAGTGTGAGGGTAATAAATAAATGTGTCTTTATATATGCGCTAAGGCGGCATATATATAGTGTTTGTGTAATGAATGCAGCTAGGAAATTTATTACTAATGGGCCTTAAGCCGCTTGAATAGGGCAAGGGGCCTTTAGTGGGTGTTGGCTTATGTTGTGTTTGGCCAAGTGGGGTTTTGGGCAGCAGGCTCAATTGGTTTTCAACTGGGCACCCAAACAACATGCCCCCCAGACTCGTTTCATTTAAGTTTAAATGAACTGGTATCCATATGCATCTTGACGATTTTTGAAGTCCAAAAGTCCCGCCATTCAATTCAAAAAGGCATTCTGGATGTGTGCATTTATGACAAGTGTCATCGTTGCTTCAACTTCCGCAGATCGTACGATGTGGAGTTTGAATGAAAGCTAGGCGGCTAGGTTTATTTTCCTATAAATACCCATCCCAATTCTTCATTCAAAACTTTATTTCACCGCTTTCTTGAAATTGTCTCAAACTCAGGCGAATTTTCTCTTTGAATTTCTTGAGATCTTAGGTTCTTCGTTGGGAACTTTCTTCCGGACTTTTCATCATTCGACTTATCGGCGAATTCCGCTTTCAAAGAAGGTAATTTCCTTGTGAATTTTTCATTTTTCTTCCGTATTTCTCTTTTACCCCACCGTCTATATTCCTCTGGAGAAACCAAGGAAGGTTTCTTGTGGTCAGCAGGGTGCTTCAAGGAGTGTTGCTGATGATGGTAGATCCAAATTTTCTTCTCGTGTTGAGTCGAGAAAAAAGATGGTTCCTCGGGGAGCTATACCGATTATCCCCGTTTGCATGAAGAGGCGGGCCCGAATTCGAGGCTCGCGTCGTGCTTCGGAAATATTGGTGGGACGTTGAGCAAACCCCCAGATGGCAAGTGGCTGGTGAAGGTTGGACATAATCACTACCATCATATGGCTGAAGATTTATACGACATCCAGTACTCCCAGGGGTATTGGTGTGAACTCCGAACAAGGAGCGTCCTCAGGTGATCCATCCTCCGAGGGGTTTCATTACGGTTCATACTCATCATCTCGAGTATGGGCTTTGATTTCCTCTGGATCCCTTTGTGGTTGATGTGTTGGTTGGGCACAACATATATTCGGCTCAACTGACCCCGAAGTCTATGAGGCACATCATGGGCTTCCGATGGGTGTGCAATTTTACAAATTTTCCCCCGTCTGTGAGTGTCTTCAAAGATCTGCATGAACTGTAGAAGAATACTGCCACTGCGGGGTCAACGGACACAGGTGGTGGAATCTTGTGAATAAGAAGGTGAAGAAGGGTCAGCCTACTTATATCACGACCCATCCTTATATTTCTTCGTACAAATAATGTAAGGGGCAGTGGCTCTTTGTTCGGTCCCATTGGATCCGAAGCACTCTTACTATTATCGATCTCCGAAGTGGTTTGTCCGACTAGATCGGTATATGTCTTGAGTGGGTGCTCCTTATAGGAGCAGTAAAACTTATAATGATCTGCTGATGTGGTTCTTGGCCAGAACCGAGGGTTTGACGTACCCTGAGTCAGAGAATTGGCTTCCTAATTTGTACTATGTGTTTTTGGAGATCATCCTTGTTGCTGCCGATCTCAGCAGGATATTTGATAAGGAAGATATTTTCCTTCGGCTAGGATCGTGTTTCGGTAGTTTGATCTCCATTTTATTTTTCTTGCATCTCATGTTTGTTCTTCTTTTCTGTATAGAGACCGGGCTTTCGGCTACCGATCCTAAGAAGCTCGGCATTACTCTGGATCTTAAGCAGATTCTTTGCCGGAATCCTAGTCACAAGTTCGGGAAGGAGAATCCTCGGAACCTGTGATAGACCAGTACCAACTTTCTAGTATCAACGACGTACGTGCTAGGGCTGTGCAACACTATCCGAAAAACCGAAAACCTGAAAATCCGATCCGAAACCGATCCGAATATTTGGTTATCCGAACCGTTAGTGGTTTCGGTTTGGATACCTGATCTGAATCTTTGTTAACGGGTCAGGTAACCGATACCCGTTAGTGTAATTTCGGGTACCCGAATCACCCGAAACGCTAACATTTTAATTTTCATTAAAAAAAACAATGTCAAAATATAAAAACTCCATATGAGGTAACCTAAATTTCATTTTGTCCAAGTCTATAGATTGCTTCGGCCGCTCCTCATCTCTTACCCTCTTTCTCTCTCCTCTCATTCTCTCCCTTTCATCTCTAACTCTCTCCCTCTCCTCTCATTCTTTTGATGAACGAGTTCTATACATATCTACTCTACATCTGGATCGTCTCTGTAATCCCCCGTAATTTTATCCATTTTATTAATAAATTTTAACGTATAGTTAATTATATTTAAATAGAATTTACGAATTTTAGAAATAAATATTTAAGTAAGGAATATTTATTTTTATACGTTTTAAATATTTCAACGATTTATGAAATTAAAATAATTTTAGAATTTTTTTGTTGAAAAGAAATCGAATTACGAAAACCGTTTGAATTTGGAAAACAATCCTAATTGGTTTTGGATTCAAACACTTAAACACAATCCTAGTTCTAGCCCAAATTGATAAAGTCCAAAATAATAAAACCCAAAGTCTCTCCTCCCTTCCTTTTCTATTTCACGTGAAATCAATTAGCAAAGCAAAACCCTCCTCTCTCCTTCCCTCCTTCACGTGTAACCCTACTGGCTGCTGTACCAGCCACCGCCGTCGACCCAGCTACCGGACCACCGTCATCCCTCGTCGGTAAACTCCTCTCCTTCTCTTCCCTCTTATTCTTCTTCCTTTCCCTCTCTTTCGGTTTTCTCTCATTAATCAATGGCTCTGTTTTGATGTCTATGTTGCTCGACAGTCACCACCTAGAGCACACAACCACCACCACCACCGGGTCGCTGCTGGTGCGCCACCCCTGCCGGGTCGCCTTGCTGCACGGTAGTTTCCCCTCCCTTCTTTTTCCTTTCGTTCTTTCTCTTTCTCTTTCGGTCTCTTTTGCTTACTCCTAAACCGTGCCTTTCTTGTTTGCATAGCCGCACCACCTCGCTGCCACCACGCACCGCCATGTGCCGATCACCCACGCCGCTGCCGCCCTGCCATTACCGCCAGCCACCAGTCCCTTCTTCTTCTTTTGGTTATTTCATCCCCTTTCGTTTTATTTAAATTATTATTTATCTTTTAATAAATTAATTAATGTTAATTTTCATGATTTAAATGATTAAGTTTTGATGATGTATTTAGAATTCAGATTATATGTTGATATTATAAATTAGTTTATTTCATATTTATTAATCATGTTCAAGTTTGGATTTTAATTATGTTTTGTCAATTTAAATTATGTTTTCTTGAAGTAAATTTATAGTTTTTATGGTTTAAATATAGATTTCCAATTATATGTACTACATAACAAAGTTATTAATTTTCAGATTATATAATTTTGTCAAATGAGGAATTGAATTATTTAAAGAATGAATTTTAATGCTTTAATAGTTAGAAAATCATAGTATGATGTTTATGAATTATTAAAGTTATTGTTTTTATGATTTTAAGCATATTAATTATGGTTTGGTGAAGTTTTAAACTATTTTATATTGCTGGAAATTGTAAAAGGCCACGTTTATTGGAGTTTATGATAGTTGGCGATCATTAATGAAGTAATCACCATGGTAGGAGGTTTAGTAATTAAGTTTTGACATTGGGGAATGTTCTAATTATGTTTAGGAAGGGTTTGAAGCACCCTAATGTTGCTGAAAATTCAATGTGAATTGATATGGGTCTATATTGGTTGTTTTTAGGTGGAAAATTCTCCGTAGGCGACTTTTGAATTATTAAAGTGGTCTCGCAGTTTGTTTACACAAGGTACGTACATACCTGTGTGCTTGGAGATGTGTGTTATTTGTTGAAACCATGTTGAAATTGTTGATGAACTTGGTTATGTTGAAATTACATGTTTAATATTGTTGGATGGACATGTTGAACATATATTTCGTTATGAGAATTATAACATGTTAGTATAGATGATTGATGCAAATATGTTGGTTGGGAACACTAGATTATTTTATATATATATTGATTCAGATTGATTGATCGTTGTTCCCTTTTAGCTTTTCACAACTTTATGGGGGCCGAGGACCTTGTTTAGTAAGTTGAAACCTTATACCCATATAGAGGGGTTGATCAGTATTAAAGGAAAGGTTGAATTAATTGGAGTAAGTCTTGATTGATACCTTTGTGATCACTTACTTAATTCCAAGATAAAAACAATTGAGAATAATTGTTGATTGTATGACTTATGTGATTGTTGAGTCATAATAGAGTTTTAATTTGTAAATCATGTAAAGTGAAACTGAGTAGCAATAGCTTTGGACTGTGCACGTCTGAAGTGACGGACAATCAGGAGTTGGGGTCATGGGTCGCCTATGGCTTTTTCCGGGGCCGGATTGATCACCGGTTCTATTTCAGTTAAAAGTTCCTCGATATCGCAGGTCATTAGGGTTACGGAGTCGCGCCCGTACCTCGTCTTCCTTAGTGAAGGCTTCTAGTAGCAACTCGGTCCATTGAATATTTCAATTAAAATAACGTTAATGATACAAAGGTCTAGTTCAGTCAAATATAGTCTTCAAGTCAATATGTTTTGGTTATCCCTACTTATGTTTTGTTAGTATCATGTTAGGGTTATTCGTTTAATAGAATCATGTTAGGATTATTATTGGTTTGGCATGTAGTACTCAGCTTTGTTGATTACGTGCTTTGTTTGTGTGTGTTGATCATGGCTATGCCTTATTGATCCTGTGATAACCCATTTTGGTGAGCAGTCTCTAAGGATCAATAAGTGTGGCCCATCTGCAGGTTTGAAGATGATGCATCATTGGGAACAGGATTAGAGAGCTTGTATATATTTTGTTTTACTAAGTAACTTGGGTTTGTTAATTTGACTTTAAACTTGTCGTACTATTTACCTTTCCTTATTTTCGTTGATTGGTTTTTGGGATTAAATCTGTAATCGATTATTTATAAACCTAAAGTTAGTTTTATGTTTTCCGCCGCAAAATTCTGAATAAGCCATTACGTTTTCACACAGGCGATAATGCCTTGATAATTCTCTACGTTTTATGTTAAAAGGTTATTTTAGAAAAAAGGAGAATTTCCGGGGTGTTACAAAGTGGTATCTAGAAGCTTATGGTTTTACTTCAATAATTTTTAGGCGCCTAAACTAGCTATTTTCCTAAAACGAATTTCCTAGAATTGAGCTCCTACTTATTATATCATTCAAAAATGCGTACTTTTTTTTGGGGGACCAAATTCATTTTATTTTGTTGGAAAGAATATTAATATTTCTTATTTAAGTTTGAAATTTACTTATTTGTTTGAAATTTTTTGTTTATGTGAATTAAGTACGTTCTTTTTCTTTTCGAATTTAATTAAATATATTCGAAATATATATATAAAAAAAAGTTTCTTATTCTATTTATTCGTTTATTATTTATTCACTTAATAAAAATTTCTTTATTATTACTCGTTCTTGTTTTATTCTTTAAACGTTTCAATGTTTTACTTATTTTGATTTATTACGAGAGATGGGTAATATAGGAAAGGGCATATAGGATAGAATTATTTGTGCATTAGTAGTAAATTGCTAGCATAAGAAGTTAATTGCTATGTGCATGTGTTAAATGTTTAAGTGTTGCATTTAAATGTTCATAGAAATTGTTTGATTTCACCAAACTTATTGTTTTATTGAATTTTGGTTATGCTTTGGTTGGGAAGTCGTAAGACCTTAAGTTGTCTCTTTCAGGAATAAAACATTTCTTTCCAAGTACACCAACATAGGATCCCTTGAGAAGATCGACGAAGAATCACCTCGTCCATTTGTAAAGAGAGTCGTGTTTGGATGTGAATATTTTGCTAGGATACAAAACCAACCCATCTTAATAAGGGAAGACACGATAGCATCCACTTTAGTTCATTGCTTACCTAACAAAATCCCATACTTAGAGCTCAAAGATAGGTTTAAAGACATGTATTTTGAAGATGGAACACCAAATTTGGCCAAGTATGGAACTAGGAATGGTAGGTGGAGGTACGACTCAGAGATTATGACCACCATTATTGAAGCAGTAGAAAATTAGTTTCATGGAGGGTAAAGATATAGGGAGTCATACTTGGGACACATTTATTGAGGATCCTATGGGAGTTGGTGTAAACAACGATCTAGAAGGAAATGATGTAGCCGTTTAGAATGAGAATATAGCGATTGAGGCAGAAAACCCTAACCCAGAGGTCCATAAGCCTACCATTGAGATCTCTAGTGACTCAGATGTGGAGCCTGAAGCTGATGGTGAAATGACAAGTGAGCCTCGTCAAGATGAAGGCATGGAAGAAGACTTTGACCCGGAGGAAGAGTTCGATGAATACTGAAAACAAGTTTCCAAGGAAAGAACTGATAGGCAAGATGCCTTAAACATTTGAAGTTGTAATAGTTAGTTAGTTCTTTTATATTTTAAAGAATAAGTAGAAAAGCTCATCAGTTTAAAGTTAAAGCAATAGAAGTTTGATTATTCGTTATTCTTTTCAAGGATGTACTAAACCTTTATAGAGTTAGAAATAAAAGTTAAAGTATTCGTTTCCAATTTGAGAACTCCATAATTCACCAACAATGGTTTATGTTTATATCATAGAACCTTTATGTTATTTTGAGGACAAGTACGTTATTATGGTTTAGAAATTGTTGTTAACACTCTTTTGAGGAATAAAAGTTAGATTATTGATTATCCAAAGGATCAAAAGTTTATTTTGGGACGCAAGGGGAATGTTTTCTTCTTTTGTTCTACCTTATTATTTATAATGATTGAACTTTGTTCCTTGTTCCTCAATTGAATGTCCTTGATGTGAATGTCATTCGTGAATGATCGAGGGGATTACCATCGTAAATAATTGGTGCGCATTCTTAAATGGTCATTTCTTTTTATGTGAATTCTGGCTGTTGGTGTGATATTACGTTGCTAGGATACTATTAAGTGAGGTTTCAAACCTAAAGTAGAATGTATTACTTTCAGGTCGCGCTCTAGGATGACCATCAATAATGACCTAGCTGCTGCTATTCGCCTCTTGGCGGAAAGGCTAACCCAGGAAAGAACTGAGCGTTCCGATTCTGCAGGGACATGTTTGAAAGGATTGCAAAAGTTAAGCCCCCATACTTCAAGGGGCAAGCAGATCGGACCTTCCTAGAAAACTGGATTAGGGAGTTTGAGAAACTATTTGCGGCGATAAGCTGTCCTGAAAACATGAAAGTAGGTCAAGCTGTCCTTACCTAAAAGATGAGGTCGATCTGTGGTGGAAAGAGAATGGAACTAGGCTATGTGTTGTTGAAGGATTTAATTGGAACTCATTTGTTGTTGCATTGAGGGAAAAGTTTTATCCTCCTTTTATAACAAAACGAAAAGCGCAAGAATTCATAAACCTTGGGGTGGGGAGTATGACCATCGCTGAGTATTATAGCAAATTTATAGCGTTGCTGAGGTTTGCACCTGAGGTTGTAGCCACAGAGGAGATAAAGGCTCAGAGGTTTGAGCAAGGGTTGACCGATGAGATCCAGTTGGGATTAGGTGGAGAGACCTATACATATTTAGATAATGTGTATGAGAAAACTGCTCATATTTATGGTTTGCACTCCAGAAAGGACAAGAAAAATGTTGTTGGGGAGAAAAGAAAAGAGTTTAATGCTGGGGGAAGTCAAGGGAACTTCAAAACGAATAGGAATGGAAATGGGAAGGACATGGGAATTTTCAGGAGAGAAACAACCAGGGGAATAACTACAACAATAGATACCAATCTAAGAGAGCGTGCCACTACAAGAGGTGCAACAATAACCACCCTGGGAAGGACTGTAAGGGAAAATTGGTGAACTGCCACTACTGTCAGAAAAAGGGGCATAGAGAATTTGAGTGCTTCCCTAAGCAGAAGAGGGAGCAGAATGGTAGTGAGAGTGGTAACCAAGGGAAACCCGGGTTTAACCAATCCGGAAATCAGAGTTCGAAGCCTAAAGGGTCGCAAAATAACCAGGGAAACCCCAATAAGCCTGCCAGTGAGAACAACAACCAGAATAAGGCTACAGGCAAACTGTTCGTAATGAGTAGAAATGAAACTGAACATTATGCAGACGTAGTTCATGGTACTTTTTATATTAACTCCGTGCTAGTTAAAACGTTGTTTGATTCAGGGGTAATTCATTCTTTTGTTTCGTCATCTGTTATTAAGAGTCTGAATTTAGTAGATTTGAGGTGATTGATTTACCTGTTAGTATACCTACTGGTGTAACCTTAAGGTGTACCAAGTTATTTAAGAACTTGCCTTTGAAGATAAAATGTTGTGTTGTCCTTCTGATTGGATAGAGTTTAATCTGGGAAACCTAGATGTAATTCTGGGAATGGACTGGCTAAGTTGTACAAGGCTAAGATTGACTGTGAAATTCAGAAAGTAAGTTTAAGGAACCCTATCGGAAGGTTGACCTCATGTAGATGTTTTGAGAAATCCAAGAACCTTTAGTTATTTCTGTAATGCAAGTGAGGAAATTGATGAATAGGGAGTGTGAACTATTTTTCTGTAGTGTGTTAGAGGTGAGTAGAGAAGTTGGAGTGAAAATCGAGGATGTTGCCATTGTGAGTGGATTCATTGATGTGTTTCCGAGTGAAGTTGCAAGTATGTTACCTGTTAGAGCCTTTGAGTTCATTATAGACTTAATTCCTGGAACGACACCTATATCTAAAGCACCATATAGAATGACACCTCCAGAAATGAGCGAATTAAGACATAATTGCAAGAGTTGTTTCGTTAAGGTGTATATTCAACCTAGTGCATCATCGTGGGGAGCTCCTGTGTTGTTTGTTAAGGAGAAAGATAAGAGTATGGAATTATGCATCGATTTTAGGAGCTAAACACCATCAAGAACAAGTATCATTTGCCTAGGATAGAGGACATATTGGACCAATTGAATTGGGCGAGTGTGTTCTCGAAGACTGATTTGTGTTTGAAGTACCACCAATTGAGGATGGCTGATAAGGGACTAAGACCTCATTAGGACTCGTTATTGTCAAAATAGGTTTAAAGTAATGTCTTTTGGGTTAACCAATGCACCTGCCATAATTATGGATTTGATAAATAAGATTTTCCACGAATTCCGAATTAAGTTCGTTATTATGTTATTGATGATATCCTGATTTATTCCGGGAATGAGAAAGAGCATGACAAACACTTGAGGGTTATTTTGGAGACACTTAGAAAGAATTTAGTTTTATGTGAATGAAGTATACAAATCTTGAAGTCATGTGTGTCTAAGTGACACCGACGGAAAAGTGGAGGACTAAATTGATTGAAAACTACGTTACGTAAAGGAATAAATTTAAGAGAAGATTCGAGTGGTCCAGGATCGTTAGAAATCATTGTTGTCTTGAAAAGATGGGAGGAATTATATGAATTGGTGAAAGAGATAAGAGTTAAGCCCAAAAGTTATGCATCCATGAAAGGCGTGATGAGGTTCGATAAAAAGGAAAAGTTGAGCAGAAGGAGTTTCTGTAGATCCTGCTAAGATTCAAGCTGTGAGTGAGTGACCTACTCCAAAGAACGCTTCCGATATCTAAAGTTTTCTAGGCCTAGATGACCATAGGAGGTTGTGAAAAACTTTTGGAAGAAAGCAAAACCAATGACCAACTTGTTGAAAAAGGAATTGAAATTCAAGTGGAGTGAGAAATGTGAGGAAGCTTTCCAGATTTTAAAGGAGCATTTGACCTCTGCACTTGTTGTCGCGTCAGTTGAAACCTTACGAGGCTAATTAACCTACTCATGACCTAAAGCTAGCTTCTATTGTGTTATCTACAAATATTTGGAGACATTACCTTTATAGGGCAACATGTAAGATCCTTACCGTAATACCTCGTATTTTTATAATATTTATAAATATATTTTATTATATTTATAAAGCATTTTATGATTTTTGGAATTTATTTCACATTTAAATATTATTTAAATGTATTTTCATTAATTAGAACATTTATTATTTTAATTAATTACGAAACGAATGTAATTTTTGAGTCGGAAAATTTAATGGGTCGCAAGTAATTTTAAAAGGTTTGGGTTTTAAATGAAAATTCCAATTCGTTTTATTAAACGAGCCCAATCAAAAGAATTTATTTCAAGTCCTAAGCTAGCCCAATCATTTAATTCCCTAAGCCCAATTTTAATTTTCTAAGCCTAGCCCATTGAAAATAGGGAGCCTATAAATGGGACTCCCCTCATTAAATGATCCCCTTAATTTCATAAACCCTTTTCTTGCTTTCTTGCACCTCACTCCTCTTTCTCACTCGGCCCGCAAGCACGAGCCTCGTGTTGTTGCTGCGTGCCGCTGCCTTCCCCTCTTGCTACGTCGTTGTTGCTGTGTGGTGCTGCTAGCCGCACACCCACACTCCCGCACTCCCTCGTCGCTCTGCCTTGCTGCTCACCCTCGCGCACCAGCGCGCCCCTGCTCCCTGCTCTCGCCCCTTCCTCGCGCACCACGCCCCGCGCCCAGCGTGTTGTGCTGCCTTGTCCCGCGCGCGCCAGCGCTGCTGCCCCTCGACCCCTGCCGCGCGCACACACCGAGTGTGTGTGTGTGTCGTTTTTGTTCGTTGTTCAATCTTTTTCGCACAATCACATTAATTCGTGGTTGTTCCGTGCTATAGGCCGGATTGGTATAATTCTCTTCTTCCTTACCTATTCTATTTAAATTCCGTATTTTAAATTATGATATTATTATTGATTTGAATGATTAAAATGCTGGGAATCGGTTGTGAACACCGTGCTTTGAGGATTTACGTGTTGTGATTCATTAGGCTTGTTTTAATTATTATACTATGAATTTTCATATTCGTTTATTTAATAAAGAATTGATTTTTATGATGTTAAATTGGTTTTATTGGGATTTTAAAGTTAGGGTTTTAACCTAGGCCTAATGAGTCAATTGATTAGCATAATTAGGTGATGATTTTAATAATGATAATCAATTATATTTTCAGATTTGAATAAAGGCTTAAAGTGTTGATTTTTATTGATTTTAAAGGCGGAAAAAGTATGTTTTCGTACTAGGGATTGGTTTTGCAAATTGAGACGATTATATTATTGAAAAACGATTGAATTCTAAAGTTTAAATGAGGTTTTAGATTTTATAAAGTTGCTGGAAATTTAATGAACATGGGAATAATTTAAGTTTCATTATTTTGATGATAGGAGGTGATTTCTAAGTTAGTGCTCGTTATTGCAAAGTGGCCCCTACGCTTAGGTATTCAAGGTACGTACAAGTCTAGGGCGACCACACCAATTGTCAAAGAGAATTACTTGAGTGTTGTTGAGGTGAATTATATTATGTGAAATCATGTTTATTTTGGTGAACGATCATGTGATTTATGACGTTGGATTTATTGGATTAATTATTGAACAAGCATGTTGAGATTATTGTGAGTATGGATTTCATTCTCAATCATGTTGTTCAATATTCATGCATGTATGGTTTGTTTCACATGCAAGGGATGGATTAATTATTATTATGCTATTATACGGGATGTCTAACATACTTTGAGCCAATTATACGTACCTCATTGTACTATTTATTTTACCACATGTCAAGGGTTAGCTCACGTAAGCCACCGCACATGTAGGGTCCAGTTGGGAATATTTTTGTATGGAATGAATTAGGATTTGTCGTGCAAGGGCACAACCCTCATGTTAATGGGCATGATGAGGAATCTCACTTTGGTGAGGAGGAACATGGTAGTAATTTCACAAGTGTCTTGCTTTGTTGATCACAAGTCCTAATGCATTAAAATAAGATTGTTTTGGTTGTTGTTTACAAATTGTATGTGTGTATGTTGTTGAGTCTTGAGTTCGCCTTTAATAAAATATTAATAAACGTAAAGTGCAACCAGAACAAGCTTCAAAACTCTTGGAATGTATATACTGTTGGGTTATGATACATATGACAAAACATAAATCATGCGGAAAACCTTAATGCCAGGAAACATATTATTTACACATAATCATTTAGCATAATTCAGATGCATACACTTTGTAGCGTGCCCTCCCTAGCTGCGCCTGAACCGAACAAGAACAAGTCTTTAGGACTCCAAGTGTCGTCCCTCCGTAGATAGTCCACAGCACGTCCCGGATCCGCCTTAAGCTTGACCAACTAGAATCGCCCTTAAGGTTCTAAGAATTTCGGCTAATAGGCTACAAGTGTTTGGCTGATTTTTTGCTCCAAAATCTTACCTTTGAATACTTCAATTGTGTGTATAAATCTGTGACCCTAGGCACCTATTTATAGTGTTAAGGAAAAGGAATTGTAATCCTATTAGAATACAAATTTATTTTATTATAATCCTACTAGGACCCAAATTAAACAAACTTTATCTATTAGGATAAGATTTAATCATATGACGAATCCCGGTAACCTTAGGATTCCGAGTAACACACACAAGTGGCACAATGCACCGCACGCAGGCCTTACGGCCCACACACAGCGCAAGGCCCAGCTCGCCGCTGCCTTTGATCCGCGCGCGCCCAAGGCCTTGGCTGGGCTTGGCCTGGTCTTGGCTTTGGCGTGTGTTTGCGCTTTGGCTTGCTGGGCGATGGTCCGGCTTCGTGCTGGGTCTTCGTCTGGCAGGCCTCGTCCGATGCTAATTCGTACGATACGCTTCCGATTAAATTCTCGATCCCGGAATTCCTCTGCGATACGAACAATATTTAATATTTCCGATTCCGAAATTATTTTCCGTTTCGAACAAATATTTAATATTTCCGTTTCCGGAATTATTTTCCGATTTCGATAATATTTCCGATTCTGACAAAATTTCCGTTTCCGGCAATATTTCCGATCCCGGCAATATTTCCATTTCCAATAATATTTTCCGATACGTACCATGTTTCCGTTTCCGGAAACATCTACGACTTGGATAATATTTATATTTCCGATACGATCCATATTTCCGTTTCCGGCAATATCATCGTTTCCGGAGTATTCACTTGCTTGCCTTTGACGATCTTAGCTCCCACTGAAACCAAGATCCGTCGATTCCGAATATCCATAGATGGAGTATTTAATGCCATTAAATACTTGATCCGTTTACGTACTATTTGTGTGACCCTACGGGTTCAGTCAAGAGTAAGCTGTGGATTAATATCATTAATTCCACTTGAACTGAAGCGGCCTCTAGCTAGGCATTCAGCTCACTTGATCTCACTGAATTATTAACTTGTTAATTAATACTGAACCGCATTTATTAGACCTAACATTATATGCATACTTGGACCAAGGGCATTATTTCCTTCAGTCTCCCACTTGTCCTTAGGGACACGTGTGCATTTCCTAATTCCTTTGTCGCTCGATGCTTGCTCTTGAACATAAGGTAAGAGTTGTCATCCTTATTACGTCCAGAGGTGTTCTCGGTTTCAGAGTTCAACTGATCAAATAAACAGATAATCATATCCTATGATTCATCTGAGCACGGCCATGCATTTTACAGTTTCTATCTCTCCGAGTGGCCTTGTACAACTTTTAAGCATCTCATCCCGATTTATGGGAGGACAATCCCAATCTTGCGATCTTGAGATTAGATTTCGTTTGATAGGTGATTACCTGAGCGTTGCCTTTATAGCATCCTTTTAGGGTGCGACGGTCGGTCAACGTCAAAGTAAGCAGTTCTCAAACAAGTAATCTCAAATCACTCAGGTATTGAGGATTTAGTGTCTAATAATTTTAATGAAATTTACTTATGACAGATTTTCATCTCTTACAGGAAAGTTTCATAGGTCTGTCCGATACTAGTCTTCCCAAAGTAAGTATTTATGCAAATGTTTACGACATTGCCATGTCCACATAGTTCAAGAAACAGAACTACTAGTCATCTTGCATTCTAGTCGTCTAACGTTTTCTATGCGTCCATCTTTATAGAAAACTCCGACCAGGGACCATTTTCAAACTTTGACATTCAAGTTCACTTGATAGACATTTCTTAGTCACAGGACTGGTCCTGACAGTCTATCTTGAATATTTCGACAAATTGAAGGGACTCATCATTTAATAAACCACAAATTAAATGGAAAATGAATTCTATTCATTTATTGTGAATGATTAACCAATAATGTTTTACAAAGTATTAAACTCTAAAACTTTAAAACATTAAACAAGGACATCAAAGCCATTCTCCAATATGCTTGATTCCCATAGCTTCAGTGTGCGAGTTGTGCTTCGCCTGAGGCAGAGGTTTAGTCAATGGATCTGAGATGTTGTCATCAGTTCCAATCTTGCTTATCTCTACTTATTTTCTTTCAACGAACTCTCGTAGAAGGTGAAATCTACGAAGTACATGCTTGACTCTTTGGTGGTGTCTAGGCTCCTTTGCTTGTGCAATAGCTCCGTTATTATCACAATATAGGGCTATTGGTCCTTTAATGGAGGGGACTACACCAAGTTCACCTATGAACTTCCTTAGCCATATAGCTTCCTTTGCTGCTTCATGTGCAGCAATGTACTCCGCTTCAGTTGTAGAATCCGCAATGGTGCTTTGCTTAGCACTTTTCCAGCTTACTGCACCACCATTTAAGCAGAAGACAAACCCAGACTGTGATCTGAAATCATCTCTGTCGGTTTGGAAACTTGCGTCCGTATAGCCTTTAACAATTAATTCATCATCTCCACCAAAGACCAGGAAGTCATCTTTGTGCCTTTTCAGGTACTTCAGAATATTCTTGGCAGCAGTCCAATGTGCCTCTCCTGGGTCTGACTGGTATCTGCTCGTAGCACTGAGTGCGTACGCAACATCCGGGCGTGTACATATCATAGCATACATTATTGAACCAATCAATGATGCATATGGAATCCCACTCATTCGTCTACGCTTATCAAGTGTTTTTGGGCACTAAGTCTTGCTTAGAGTCATTCCATGAGACATGGGTAGGTAGCCTCGCTTGGAGTCTGCCATCTTGAACCTTTCAAGCACCTTATTGATACAAGTTCTTTGACTAAGTCCAATCATCTTCTTAGATCTATCTCTGTAAATCTTGATGCCCAGTATGTAATGTGCTTCTCCTAGATCCTTCATCGAAAAACATTTCCCAACCAAATCTTGACAGAGTTCAACATAGGAATGTCATTTTCGATAAGTAATATGTCTTCGACATATAATACTAGAAAAGCAATTTTGCTCCCACTGACCTTCTTGTATACACAAGATTCGTCTGAGTTCTTGATGAAACCAAAGTCACTGACTGCTTCATCAAAACGTATATTCCAGCTCCTGGATGCCTGCTTCAATCCGTAGATTGATTTCTTTAGCTTGCATACCTTTTAAGCATTCTTTGGATCCTCAAAACCCTCAGGCTGTGTCATAAACACAGTTTCTGTTAAAACGCCGTTTAAGAAAGCGGTTTTGACATCCATCTGCCATATTTCGTAATCGTAATATGCAGCGATTGCTAACATTATCCGAATAGACTTTAGCATTGCAACTGGTGAAAAGGTTTCATCGTAATCCACACCGTGGAATTGCCTGTAACCTTTTACAACCAATCTAGCTTTGAAAACTTCAAGTTTCCCATCCTTGTCCTTTTTCAGTTTGAAAACCCATTTGTTTCCTATGGCTTGGTAGCCATCTGGCAAATCGACCAAATCTCACACTTGGTTTTCTGACATGGAGTCTAATTCAAATTGCATGGCTTCTTGCCATTGCTTGGAGCTAGGGCTCGTCATAGCTTGTTTGTAAGTCGCAGGTTCATCACTTTCAAGTAATAGAACATCATAGCTCTCGTTCGTCAAAATACCTAAGTACCTTTCCGGTTGAGATCTATATCTTTGCGATCTACGCGGGGTTACATTTCTAGATTGACCATGATTCTCACCAGATACTTCTAAAGATCTCTGAGTTTCATCCTGAATGTCATCTTGAGCATTCTCTAGAGTTTGTTGTTCGACTTGAATTTCTTCGAGGTCTACTTTTCTCCCACTTGTCATTTTGGAAATGTGATTCTTTTCCAAAAAGATACCATCTCGAGCAACAAACACCTTGTTCTCAGATGTATTGTAGAAGTAATACCCCTTTGTTTCCTTTGGATAGCCCACAAGGATACATTTGTAAGATTTTGGATGAAGTTTGTCTGAAATTAATCGTTTGACGTATACTTCACATCCCCAAATCTTAAGAAAAGACACATTTGGAGGCTTTCCAAACCATAACTCATATGGAGTCTTTTCAACAGCTTTAGACGGAGCTCTATTTATAGTGAGTGCACCTGTATTTAGTGCATGTCCCCAAAATTCTATTGGAAGTTCGGCCTGACCCATCATTGATCTAACCATGTCTAGCAAGGTTCTGTTTCTCCGTTCCGACACACCATTCCATTGCGGTGTTCCAGGAGGAGTCAATTCTGATAGAATTCCACATTCTTTCAGATGGTCATCAAATTCATAGCTCAGATATTCACTGCCTCTATCAGACCACAATGCCTTAATCTTCTTGCCTAATTGATTCTCTACTTTACTCTGAAATTCTTGAATTTGTCAAAGGATTCAGACTTATGCTTCATTAGGTAGACATAACCATATCTACTGAAGTCATCAGTGAAAGTGATAAAGTAGCTGAAACCACCTCTAGCATTTGTACTCATTGGTCTACATACATCTGTATGGATTAAACCCAATAGTTCAGTTGCTCTTTCTCCAACTTTAGAGAAAGGTTGCTTTGTCATTTTGCCAAGTAAATATGATTCGCACTTACCATAATCCTCTAAGTCAAATGGTTCTAGAATTCCTTCCTTTTGACGTCTTTCCATGCGTTTCAAGTTAATATGGTGTAATCGACAATGCCACTGATAGGTGAGATCTGAATCATCCTTTTTGGTCTTTTTGGTATTTATGTTATAAACTTGTTTGTCGTGATCTAATAAATAAAGTCCATTGAATAATCTAGCAGATCTATAAAACATCTCTTTAAAATAAAACGAACAACTATTGTATTTTATTAAAAAGGAAAATCCCTTAGCATCTATGCAAGAAAAAGAAATGATGTTTTTAGTAAGACTTGGAACATGGAAACACTCTACCAGTTCCAAAACTAGCCCAGAGGGGAATGACAAATAATAAGTTCCTACAGCTAATGCAGCAATCCGTGCTCCATTTCCCACTCGTAGGTCGACTTCACCCTTGCTTAACCTTCTACTTCTTATTAGTCCCTGTGGATTGGAACATAAGTGTGAGCCACAACCTATATCTAATACCCAAGAAGTTGAATTAGCAAGTATACAGTCTATAACGAAAATACCTGAAGATGGAACGACTGTTCCGTTCATCTGATCTTCCTTTAGCTTCAAGCAATCTCTCTTCCAATGCCCCTTCTTCTTGCAATATAAGCACTCGGATTCAGAAGTGGGTTGACTGACCTTCCTCTTTTCAGACTTGGCGCCAGTTTGCTTAGTTGGGCTGGCCTTGTTGCCACCTTTCTTAGCATTCCTCTTCTTTCCAGATTTCTTGAACTTGCCCCCACGCACCATAAGCACATCTTGCTTATCACTTTTGAGCGTCTTTTCAGCGGTCTTTAGCATACCGTGAAGCTCAGTGAGCGTTTTGTCCAGACTATTCATACTGTAGTTCAGCTTGAACTGATCATACCCGCTTAGAAGAGAATGGAGGATGGTGTCTACAGCCATTTTCTAAGAGAACTGTTGATCCAGCCAACTCATATTCTCAATGAGTCCAATCATTTTGAGAACATGTGGACTTACGGGCTCGCCTTTCTTAAGCTTGGTCTCAAGAATTTTCCTATGGGTTTCGAACCTTTCGACTCGAGCCAGATCTTGGAACATGTTCTTTAACTCACTCATGATTGTGAAGGCATATGAGTTGATGAACGTTTTCTTCAGATCTGCACCCATGGTTTCAAGCATTAGACATTTCACATCCTTGTTGGCATCAATCCAACGATTGAGGGCTGCCTGAGTGACCCCTTCGCCTGCGGCTTCGGGCATCGCCTCTTCCAGGACATACTCCTTTCCTTCCTGCATAAGAACTATTTGCAAGTTCCTTTGCCAGTCAAGGAAGTTTTACCCGTTCAACTTCTCCTTTTCGAGAATTGATCGAATGTTGAATGAATTGTTGTTTGCCATAATTAAAACTACAATTGAAAAAGAATAAACAAATAAATAATCATTCACAGTTTCTCTTAATTAACTTAAATTCTAGCATTCATGCACAATTTAATGTTCATTAAGCATTTTATTCAAGTTATGTGTTCCGGCAGGTGTGAATAAAATGATTCCAAGATCCTAAAACCCATTGAAGAATTAAGCACATTATGTATTTAGACTCAATTCTAAAATCTTTTAGGTAAGCAAAAGCCTTTTGCTAATAGTCTAGAAACTACTCTTGGTTAATAGGTACGTCTAAGAGCTTATTAGGTAAACCTATCAATTTTGCAACAACATAAAAGGACTCCTTACTTATATCATTGAGTTTCACCAAAACTAACATGCACTCACAATTATTTGTGTACCTTACCCCTTTAGGATCAATAAGTAACACCTCGCTGAGCGTAATCTATTACTAGATTGATGTAAAGGTTATCCAAGTAAGTGTTATTTTGGCATGGCACCTTTTAACTCAATTTTTAAGTTTGGAACTTAAGGCTCAATTTTTAAGTGAACTAAAATCCTTAATCATGCAACATAATAAAGCTTCAATCTCATGCATATTTAAGACATATTTAAAAGCAATAAATAACTTAAAGCATGCATAAGATAAATGTGATCTAGTATGGCCCGACTTCATCTTGAAGCTTCAACTTCAAAGTCCATTTTGAAAATGGTTGGAAACTTCGTCTTGAATTTCACCGTGGGAGGCGCCGTTTTCTTCAAACAGGAACAACTATAATTAAACTAATTACAACTATTTGATGGTACGCAGACCATATTTGAATTAAAAAAAAAACAAATTTGGTGCATTAGACCAATTACATTCAAATTAATGGTACGCAGACTATATTTTCTATCCTATTTGGGCCATACTAGTCACTTCATAACCTGCAAAACAGTACATATACAATATATACCATTCACCCATTCATAATCATGAATGACCCACATAGCTGGTTAGTAAAAACACATTGTATGCATCACATAAATATTTGCAGCAATTAATTAAGGGCACCAATAATCTACCAATTATTTAGTCCTTATTAATTCTAATCAAGTTGTTTAACCTTTAAGGATTTGTAGACCTAATCAAGAGTTTATGACTAAAATTGCTCCCACTTAAACCAATAAATTCATATGCTTTACTAATTTTAAACATATAAATGTATTTCTAGTCTAACCGGAAACATACAAATTTAATTAAAATTTAAAGCTCATATAAATTTATAATTGAATCCATTTTATTTAATTTATTTTCAGTTGATTTAAATGAATTTAAATTAATTCAAGGTTTAATTTAGTAAAATAATTAGTATAAATTAAAATTTATAATAATTAAAATATTCAAAATTAAATCCGAGAAAAAAATTTAAATTATTAATTTTAAAATTAATTAAAATTATTTCCGAACTGAAAATCTCAAATTAAATTCAAAACGCGTCAATCGTAACACGACGAGGCACTTGGGCTTGCGCCCAAGCCCCATCGAGTCATGAGGCAGCTGCGCCCGATCGACTGATCGCTAGGCGCGCACGAGCAGGCCACACACATCGCAGCCATGCCAGGCCACGCTGCGCGCAGCCCGCATAGCACAACGCTACTGCTTTGCTCGCTGGGCGAGGCAGCGCGCGCTATGGCGCAGCTCGCTTGCTGCCCACACGCGACTGCTCGCCTGGCACACGCCACGCCCATCGCCCATTGCCCATTGAGTCACACACGCCCAGCTCCTTGCTTCGCGTGCGCGCCTATTGCTTGTTGCTCGTTGCATTCGTACCGCATGGGCGACGAGCTCCCTTGCTCGTCGTCGCATGCCCGCACTATACAACACCCCTTAAGGGTAACACGTAGCGTCCTTTGCTTTGTGCGTGCAACAATCATGAGCGAATTTCATAAAAATTAAAACTTTTTAATTCAAAATAAATGACAAATTAATAAATCATATTAATTTCATAAATTTAGGGCGAAAAATCGAAAATTTATTAATTAATTAATTTCCGATTAACATGGATTCAAATTTAGGTCATAAAAATTTGAAATATAACATAAATTAACAATTTTATGGTGGATTTTAATCATGGATACCTAATTAAATTATTAATTAATTATGAAAAACAAATCAATTCTAAATTATTCGAATTTCAACAAATTAATCATAATTACAAATTAGGTTGTATAATTAACAAGTCTAGGAATTCATAATTGTTAAACATATACTTTAGGTCAATCAAAAACTCAAGATTTATCAACAAGAATCGCAAATATTCAATTTAACATCTTAAATTTATAAACTTTGGCGTTCGAAAAACTTAAACCTCCGAAAAGTTATAGTTAGGCTTCGAATTTGGGAATTCTGGGTTCGGCCGAAAAAAAAATTTGTCAAAATTTTAGAATGCCTTTTACATGCGGAATTGACACAAAAATCACTCGATTTGGCTGAGTAACGAATATTCTGCCGAAAAACTGCGTACATATAATTAAATAAATGCAATTTGCAATTAATTACGAAAACTAATCACCCCTTTTAATTCCTTGCAAATTTTTAAAATTTAACCATGTTCATGCAATTTAGATTATAAAAATAATAAGAGGCTCGTGATACCACTGTTGGGTTATGATACATATGACAAAACATAAATCATGCAGAAAACCTTAATGCCAGGAAACATATTATTTACACATAATCATTTAGCATAATTCAGATGCATACACTTTGTAGCGTGCCCTCCCTAGCTGTGCCCGAACCGAACAAGAACAAGTCTTTAGGACTGCAAGTGTCGTCCCTCCGTAGATAGTGCACAGCACGTCCGGATCCGCCTTAAGCTTGACCAACTAGAATCGCCCTTAAGGTTCTAAGAATTTCGGCTAATAGGCTACAAGTGTTTGGCTGATTTTTTGCTCCAAAATCTTACCTTTAAATACTTCAATTGTGTGTATAAATCTGTGACCCTAGGCACCTATTTATAGTGTTAAGGAAAAGAAATTGTAATCCTATTAGAATACAAATTTATTTAATTATAATCCTACAAGGACTGTAATTAAACAAATTTTATCTATTAGGATTAGATTTTATCATATGAAGAATCCCGGTAGCCTTAGGATTCCGAGTAACACACACGAGTGGCACAACGCACCGCACGCAGGCCTTACGTCCCACACACAGCGCAAGGCCCAGCTCGCCGCTGCCTTTGATCCGCGGGCGCCCAAGGCCTTGGCCTGGCCTTTGCGCTGGGCCTGGTCTTGGCTTTGGCGTGTGTTTGCGCTTTGGCTTGCTGGGCGATGGCCCGGCTTCGTGCTGGGCCTTCGTCTGGCAGGCCTCGTCCGATGCTAATTCGTACGATACGCTTCCGATTAAATTCTCGATTCCGGAATTCATTTGCGATACGAACAATATTTAATATTTCCGATTCCGGAATTATTTTCCGTTTCGAACAAATATTTAATATTTCCGTTTCCGAAATTATTTTCCGATTTTGATAATATTTCCGATTCTGACAATATTTCCGTTTCCGGCAATATTTCCGATTCCGGCAATATTTCCATTTCCAATAATATTTTCCGATACGTACCATGTTTCCGTTTCCGGCAACATCTACGACTTGGATAATATTTATATTTCCGATACGATCCATATTTCCGTTTCCGGCAATATCATCGTTTCCGGAGTATTCACTTGCTTGCCTTTGACGATCTTAGCTCCCATTGAAACCAAGATCCGTCGATTCCGAATATCCATAGATGGAGTATTTAATGCCATTAAATACTTGATCCGTTTACGTACTATTTGTGTGACCCTACGAGTTCAGTCAAGAGTAAGCTGTGGATTAATATCATTAATTCCACTTGAACTGAGGCGGCCTCTAGCTAGGCATTCAGCTCACTTGATCTCACTGAATTATTAACCTGTTAATTAATACTAAACCGCATTTATTAGACTTAACATTATATGCATACTTGGACCAAGGGCATTACTTCCTTCATATACCTTGAGTATGAACAATGGGAGGACACTTGCCGGAAAGCTTGATCTCCTACTAATGATACAAGACGTTGTTTCATTTATATTATGCGCAGGAATTCCGTCGGTATGGCCCGATTTTGTTATTTATTATTTGGTGTATGGTTGGCTCCCATCACCTTTCCTTTATGGAATATTCTTTTGGCTCGTTCGAAGCTTATTCTAATTCAATTGTGAATCAAGAGTCGAGTCTTGTATTCATGATTTGTTTGTTAATTATTAAATGGCTTTTGCATGTTGATTAGTACTTAGTGAGTGATGCATATGTATAGTTTCATTTCACTCTATTCTTGTAAGTACTCAGCTTTTGCTGACTACGTGCTTTGTGTTTTTGGTCAAGGCCTTTGCCTTAATGACCCTATGATGATCTATCATTTTCACTTGCATTGATGGGGAGTAGAATAATATAGCAAGTTGGTAGATCGAAATCATGTAGCTTGGGATGATTGAGAGAGTTGCATGCTTTCGTATTTCGAACTACTTTATTTAATACTTTAATTATGTTTGAATTCGTTGAACTTTTTATACTTTGGTTTTTGGGCCGTCGCGGTTCCAATTTGTAGGAGGCCTCGATATTGATTAATTATGTTTTGAAAAGTTAGTTGGCTTTAATTTCCGCTGCGTAATTCTGGTAATAGCCTTAACCGTTATCACGGTGGCGGTAATACTTTAGTAATTCCTTTATTTTAAGTTGGAAAATGGTTTTATAAAAGCAAGGAATTATTAGGGTGTTACAAAGTGGTATACTAGAGCTTAGTTTCATTCCTTCTTTGTAGTAAGCAATACTACAAAGTGGTAATCGGAGACTAATGCGGAACTTTAGGATTTTTAAATATTATTTTCCTAAAGTCAAAACGTATTATTTTGAGTACTCAATATTTTAAAGGTCAAATATCAATTATTTTGGGTCGTTTGAAATAAGTTGAAAAGTTTAGATTATTATTTAAATTACTTAAATTTTCAAAATTACTTTATTTATTCGGAATTTCCGAATTAAATTCGAAAAAAAATATATATATACTTTTCGTCTTCATTTTAATTTATCCGAATTATTTATTTATTTACTTATCTAATTAATTTTCGAATTTTCGGATTTAAAAAAAAAATATTCGGATTTTTAATTATCCGAAATTAATTTGCTTAATTAATCATTAATTCTTATTAATTTTCGATTTTAATTTTAATAATTTCAACTAAGTAAGGAGTTATTTCTTAATTAATTTCGAAAATTAATATTATTTTCAAGTGAGGAATGGGTAGATTAAGAAGGGCATATTAGTTTAAGTATGCATATTATGTGACAATGTGATTTATTAATTGCCATGTATGTGTTCTAATCATGTTTTATCTTACTTTATGTGATTAGTTGCATCATATTTCATGTTGAGCATATACTTGTGCATTGAAATTGTATGGCTCCACGAACTACTTATTGTATCCTTTTTGGGTTGGAATTTCTATGGGAACGCGTTAGTAAGACTTTCTAGTTGGGAATTTTTAGGAATTAAGGATACTACCTTCTAAGTTCACTAGTCTAGGATACCTAGAGAAGATGGATAACGAGACTCCTCACATGTATGTCCAAAAGATCGTGTTTGATTTCAACTATCTTGCTTCGACCAAGGATATGCCCCACCTTAGGCACAAAGATATGATGGCTAGTATGGTTATTCATTGTCTGCCCCATAAGAACCCTTACATAGACCTCAAGAACAAGTTCAGTGACATGCATTTTAATGATGGTACCCCTAATTGGTACAAATATGGGACTGGAGATGGTAGGTGGAAGTATGATACTGAAGTTCTTACTACTATCTTAGAGGTTGGGGAGAATAGCTATGAGGATGGGAAGTACTCTGCGGGTCTAGGTATGGGCTATGGAGGAATAGAAAGTGATGGTGAGGATGGCATGATTCATAATGAGCAAACTAGTGATGTTGAGGAGGACGATGATGATGATGATGATGTAGTAGAGATTGAGAATCCCAATTCTGTAGTTCCTGAACCAACAATTGAGATATCTAGTGGATCTGAGGATGAGCTTGAAGAGAATAATGTGGTTGATAGTGAGCCACAACAGGATGATGAGGTTATGGATGAAGACTCTGATCCGGAAGAAGACTTGGATGATCCTAACGATCGAGACTTTACTCCAGAGCAATACAAGGAAAGAAATGATCGTCGTGATGACGTTAGTCTTTAGAGAAATGTAATCCTTAGTTATTCATTTTTCGTTGAATAATAAAGTGGCAAAGCTACTACTTATCGTTGTTAGTTCTATTATAGTTTGGAGAAATAAAAGCAATATTATTGGTGGATGTAAGACCTATTTATTGAAGCATTAATAAAAGCATAGAATTTCTTTTTTTCGTAATCTCTTAAGTTCAATTTTCAATTCTAAGTTTCGTGGGTATCACAAAGGGATTAATTGCTATTTCTTCAATGAAATTTTATGTGCAAGGTGGTCAAGTAGCAACCATCAAAATTACATGCATCGAATAGTGGGGTGAGAAGGCCCAGAAGTGGTGCCAACTTTCCCATAGGGCACGTGTAACTGTGTTCTTGTTGTGAGTGGGTTCGTTGTCGAACTAGTGCCTTAGTAATGTCATGTCCAACCAATATTAAAGTTAGCCTTTTATTTTATTCAGGAGAAGGGATATGGCTAACCAAGAGATTTCTGAAGTGGTTAGACAACTAGCTGAGGTAGTTCGAGACCTAGCTCAAACTAGAGCCAACCCAGTGCATGATCCGGCTGGGGAAATGTTTAAGAAAATAGCTCAAAGCAAGCCTCCTATTTTTATAGCAATTTTATGCATTGTATGCTCATTTTTAGCAAATTATACATGTTGGTGCAAAGTAAATAGATTCTCCGCATAAGAAAAAGGTGTTCATGAGTAACACAAGCAATTTAAGTTGGCAAAAGAGTGCACATGAGTGGCACAAGTACTTCTCCAGTAAGAATAAGTTTAAAACTTTTGAAAAATGTGTGAATTTTCGTGTCATGTTTCGGGACGAAACTTCTTTTAAGAGGGATAGATTGTAATCCCCCGTAATTTTATACATTTTATTAATATATTTTAACGTATAGTTAATTATATTTAAATAGAATTTACGAATTTTAAAAATAAATATTTATGTAACCAATATTTATTTTTATACGCTTTAAATAGTTCAACGATTTATGAAATTAAAATAATTTTAGAAATTTTTTTGTTGAAAAGAAATCGAATTACGAAAACTGTTTGAATTTGGAAAACAATCCTAATTGGTTTTGGATTCAAACACTTAAACTCAATCCTAGTTCTAGCCCAAATTGATAAAGCCCAAAATAATAAAACCCGTCTCTCCTCCCTTCCTTTTCTGTTTCACGTGAAAGCAATTAGCAAAGCAAAACCCTCCTCTCTCCTTCCCTCCTTCACGTGTAACCCTGTTGGCTGCTGTACCAGCCACCGCCGTCGACCCAGCCACCGGACCACCGTCATCCCTCGTCGGTAAACTCCTCTCCTTCTCTTCCCTCTTATTCTTCTTCCTTTCCCTCTCTTTCGGTTTTCTCTCATTAATCATTGGCTCTGTTTTGATGTCTATGTTGCTCGACAGTCACCATCTAGAGCACGCAACCACCCCCACCATCGGGTCGCTGCTGGTGCGCCACCCCTGCTGTGCCGCCTTGTTGCACGGTAGTCTCCCCTCCCTTCTTTTTCCTTTCGTTCTTTCTCTTTCTCTTTCGGTCTCTTTTGCTTACTCCCAAACCTTGCCTTTCTTGTTTGCACAGCCGCACCACCTCGCTGCCACCACGCACCGCCGTGTGTCGACCACCCACGCCGCTGCCGCGCTGCCATTACCGCCGGCCAGAAGTCCCTTCTTCTTCTTTTTGTTATTTCATCCCCTTTCATTTTATTTAAATTATTATTTATCTTTTAATAAATTAATTAATGTTAATTTTCATGATTTAAATTATTAAGTTTTGATGATGTATTTACAATTCAGATTATATGTTGATATTATAAATTAGTTTATTTCAGATTTATTAATCATGTTTAAGTTTGGATTTTAATTATTTTTTGTCAATTTAAATTATGTTTTCTTGAAGTAAATTTATAGTTTTTATGGTTTAAATACAGATTTCTAATTATATGTACTACATAATAAAGTTATTAATTTTCAGATTATATAATTTTGTCAAATGAGGAATTGAATTATTTAAAGAATGAATTTTAATGCTATAATAGTTAGAAAATCATAGTATGATGTTTATGAATTATTAAAGTTATTGTTTTTATGATTTTAAGCATATTAATTATGGTTTGGTGAAGTTTTAAACTATTTTATATTGCTGGAAATTGTAAAGGGGCACGTTAGTTGGAGTTTATGATAGTTGGCGATCATTAGTGAAGTAATCACCATGCTAGGAGGTTTAGTAATTAAGTTTTGACATTGAGGAATGTTCTAATTATGTTTAGGAAGGGTTTGAAGCACCCTAATGTTGCTGAAAATTCAATGTAAATTGAAATGGGTCTATATTGGTTGTTGTTAGGTGAAGAATTATCCGTACGCGACTTTTGAATTATTAAAGTGGTCTCGCAGTTTGTTTACACAAGGTACGTACATACCTGTGTGCTTGGAGATGTGTGTTATTTGTTGAAACCATGTTGAAATTGTTGATGAACTTGGTTATGTTGAAATTACATGTTTAATATTGTTGGATCGACATGTTGAACATATATGTCGTTATGAGATTTATAACATGTTAGTATGGATGATTGATGCAAACATGTTGGTTGGGAACACTAGATTATTTTATATATATATTGATTCAGATCGATTGATCGTTGTTCCCTTTTAGCTTTTCACTACTTTATGAGGGCCGAGGACCTTGTTTAGTAAGTTGAAACCTTATACCCATATAGAGGGGTTGATCAGTATTAAAGGAAAGGTTGAATTAATTGGAATAAGTCTTGATTGATACCTTTGTGATACTTTACTTAATTCCAAGATAAAAACATTTGAGAATAATTGTTGATTGTATGACTTATGTGATTGTTGAGTCATAACAGAGTTTTAATTTGTAAATCATGTAAAGTGAAACTGAGTAGCAATAGCTTTAGACTGTGCACGTCTGAAGTGACGGACAATCAGGAGTTGGGGACATGGGTCGCCTATGGCTTTTCCCGGGGACGGATTGATCCCCAGTTCTATTTCAGTCAAAAGTTCCTCGATATCGCAGGTCATTAGGGTTAGGGAGTCGCGCCCGTACCTCATCTTCCTTAGTGAAGGCTTCTAGTAGCAACTCGGTCCATTGACTATTTCAATTAAAAAATGTTAATGATACTGTGAGGGGGTCGAAAAATCACGAGGCTAATGCGTGACCTTGTCCCTCGTGGGTGTGACGTTTCTTTTTGTCAAATCAAGTGTAATTGGATTTCCTGTGAGTTTACACCCAATTGACTAGTAATATAGGAGTCGCCATTCAGTTTTTAACGACAATGAGAAAAACTGACAAAACCCGGTTATCGTGACATAAAGGGAGTGCAATTATGTTTGACCACGACGGCCGTAGGTTCCCTTGTGATCCCTGGTGTGGGGATCTCTCAACATACACCCGCAAGGTAGAGATTGAGGGTTCGGGGGACTTTAACTACCGAGAGGAGTACTCGCTCATCGATAACTCCAGAGGCAGGATATCCTTACTAGCTCAGCATAAATAATTGAAGGGACATGCGTTAACTATTAAACTAATCTGAGTTGATTTTAGCAATATGCAACATATAGTACTAGATCGAACGCGATTATCTGATTTAGATTGTTTTAAGGGACCTAGCATAATAATCCGATTTCCCAAAAATATCATATTTATTAGGCGTGATCGAACAATCGGATTTAGTTAGTTTAACAGTTCATAAAAGGGCGAGGAAACAATTAAATCATAGAAAAGGGACACATTACGACGCACCCTTGAGAGGCGCGTCACGGTTCTCAGAAAACTAACCACTTTGACTTTGCTATTTCTCCTTTTATTTAACGAATCTTAAATTATGGGACAGGATACGTTCTGTTCGATTTATGGATCGATTGCGACAGAACGCGTGATCAGTTTTGCAGCGTCAGGCTTAGGCTTAGGGGTTTAGAGTCAATACTCAAAATAATAATTGTGTGTTGTCTTTTTTTTCACGTCGAACTTAAGGCCCTATTTATAGAAAAGAGTTCGTGGAAAGATAGAATTGTAGAACTCTAATCCACGAGGAATTAGGAAAGAATACGTCCCAGGTATTTTCAGCGCCCAGGCTTGGCGCCGAAGATTTCGGCGCCCAGAACCAGGCGTTGAAAATAGGATCTGGGCTGTTTTCTTAGTCAGATTCGGATTCCTAGAATCCGGAGTGTTTGAGACTTAATCGAGTCTTTTAGTGCGTATTAACCTTGTGACGGGATGCGTCTGGGCCCGTTACGAACTCTAGGGTCGTTAGGATTTTAATTAATACGTGACTCTTATTTTCGAATCATATTAGGAATAGGATTCTCTCATAATATCTATCTCATTTAGGATTTATGTTGGAGTGCAACACCTAATTCTGACAGGTTTCAATCTTTTATGACTTGCCACTTTTAACAACTACCCATTACGGCAGTTACTATTTTTAGCAGGTTTCCATAAATAGCAGGTTTCTATAAATAGCAGGTTTCGGGTGAAATGAAAAGGGGAATTGAGATTCGTTATTTTATAGGAGATGCGTAGTCAAGTGGAGATTTATGCTTTCATCATTGAACCTTTCCCTTTCGGGAATGGGGACAAAAGTAGGTGTCTACAGATACAAAGGTCTAGTTCAGTCAAATATAGTCTTCAAGTCAATATGTTTTGGTTATCCTTACTTATGTTTTGTTAGTATCATGTTAGGGTTTTTCGTTTAATAGAATCATGTTAGGATTATTATTGGTTTGGTATGTAGTACTCAGCTTTGTTGATTACGTGCTTTGTTTGTGTGTGTTCATCATGGCTATGCTTTATTGATCATGTGATGACCCATTTTGGTGAGCAGTCTCTAAGGATCAATAAGTGTGGCCCATCTGCAGGTTCGAAGATGATGCATCATTGGGAACGGGATTAGAGAGCTTGTATATATTTTGTTTTACTAAGTAACTTGGGTTTGTTAATTTGGACTTTAAACTTGTTGTACTATTTACCTTTCCTTATTTTCGTTGATTGGTTTTTGGCATTAAATCTGTAATCGATTATTTATAAACCTAAAGTTAGTTTTATGTTTTCCGATGCAAAATTCTGAATAAGCCGTTACGTTTTCACACGGGCGATAATGCCTTGATAATTCTCTACGTTTTATGTTAAAAGGTTATTTTAGAAAAAATGAGAATTGTCGGGGTGTTACAAAGTGGTATCTAGAAGCTTATGGTTTTACTTCAATAATTTTTACGCGCCTAAACTAGCTATTTTCCTAAAACGAATTTCCTAGAATTGAGCTCCTACTTATTATATCATTCAAAAATGCGTACTTTTTTTTGGGGGACTAAATTCATTTTATTTTGTTGGAAAGCATATTAATATTTCTTATTTAAGTTCGAAATTTACTTATTTATTTGAAACTTTTCGTTTATGTGAATTAAGTACGTTCTTTTTCTTTTCGAATTTAGTTAAATATATTCGAAATATATACAAAAATAAAAGTTTCTTATTCTATTTATTCGTTTACTATTTATTCACTTAATAAAAATTTCTTTCTTATTACTCGTTCTTGTTTTATTCTTTAAACGTTTCAATGTTTTACTTATTTTGATTTATTATGAGAGATGGGTAATATAGGAAATGGCATATAGGATAGAATTATTTGTGCATTAGTAGTAAATTGCTAGCATAAGAAGTTAATTGCTATGTGCATGTATTAAATGTTTAAGTGTTGCATTTAAATGTGCATAGAAATTGTTTGATTCCACCAAACTTATTGTTTTATTGAATTTTGCTTATTCTTTGGTTGGGAAATCGTTAGTAAGACCTTAAGTTGCTCTTTCAGGAATAAAATATTTCTTTCCAAGTACACCAACATAGAATCCCTTGAGAAGATCGACGAAGAAACACCTCGTCCATTTGTAAAGAAAGTCGTGTTTGGATGTGATTATTTTTCTAGGATATAAAACCAACCCATCTTAATAAGGGAAGACACCATAGCATCCACTTTAGTTCATTGCTTACCTAACAAAATCCCATACTTAGAGCTCAAAGATAGGTTTAAAGACATGAATTTTGAGGATGGAACACCAAATTTGGGCAAGTATGGAACTAGGAATGGTAGGTGAAGGTACGACTCATAGATTATGACCACCATTATTGAAGCAGTAGAAAGTAGTTTCAAGGAGGGTAAAGATATAGGGAGTCATACTTGGGACACATTTATTGAGGAGCGTATGGGAGTTGGTGTAAACAACGATCTAGAATGAAATGATGTAGCCGTTTAGAATGAGAATATAGCGATTGAGGCAAAAAAACCCTAACCCAGAGGTCCATAAGCCTACCATTGAGATCTCTAGTGATTCAGATGTGGGGCCTGAAGCTGATGGTGAAATGACAAGTGAGCCTCGTCAACATGAAGGCATGGAAGAAGACTCAGACCCGGAGGAAGAGTTCGATGAATACTGAAAACAAGTTTCCAAGGAAAGAACAGATAGGCAAGATGCCTTGAACATTTGAAGTTGTAATAGTTAGTTAGTTCTTTTATATTTTAAAGAATAAGTAGAAAAGCTCATCAGTTTAAAGTTAAAGCAATCGAAGTTTGATTATTCGTTATTCTTTTCAAGGATGTACTAAACCTTTATAGAGTTAGAAATAAAAGTTAAAGTATTCGTTTCCAATTTGAGAACTTCATAATTCACCAACAATGGTTTATATTTATATCATAGAACCTTTATGTTATTTTGAGGACAAGTACATTATTACGGTTTAGAAATTGTTGTTAACACTCTTTTGAGGAATAAAAGTTAGATAATTGATTATCCAAAGGATCAAAAGTTTATTTTGGGACGCAAGGGGAATGTTTTCTTCTTTTGTTCTACCTTATTATTTGTGATGATTGAACTTTGTTCCTTTTTCCTCAATTGAATGTCCTTGATGTGAATGTCATTCGTGAATGATCGACGGGATTACCATCGTAAATAATTGGTGCGCATTCTTAAATGGTCATTTCTTTTTATGTGAATTCTGGCTGTTGGTGTGATATTACGTTGCTAGGATACTATTAAGTGAGGTTTCGAACCTAAAGTAGAATGTATTACTTTCAGGTCGCGCTCTAGGATGACCATCAATAATGACCTAGCTGCTGCTATTCGCCTCTTGGCGGAAAGGCTAACCCAGGAAAGAACTGAGCGTTCCGATTCTGCAGGGGACATGTTTGAAAGGATTGCAAAAGTTAAGCCCCCATACTTCAAGGGGCAAGCAGATCCGACCTTCGTAGAAAACTGGATTAGGGAGTTTGAGAAACTATTTGCGGCGATAAGCTGTCCTGAAAACATGAAAGTAGGTCAAGCTGTCCTTACCTAAAAGATGAGGTCGATCTGTGGTGGAAAGAGAATGGAACTAGGCTATGTGTTGTTGAAGGATTTAATTGGGACTCATTTGTTGTTGCATTGAGGGAAAAGTTTTATCCTCCTTTCATAACAAAACGAAAAGCGCATGAATTCATAAACCTTGGGGTGGGGAGTATGACCATCGCTGAGTACTATAGCAAATTTATAGCGTTGCTGAGGTTTGCACCTGAGGTTCTAGCCACAGAGGAGATAAAGGCTCAGAGGTTTGAGAAAGGGTTGACCGATGAGATCCAGTTGGGATTCGGTGGAGAGACCTATACATATTTAGATAATGTGTATGAGAAAACTGCTCATATTTATGGTTTGCACTCCAGAAAGGACAAGAAAAATGTTGTTGGGGAGAAAAGAAAAGAGTTTAATGCTGGGGGAAGTCAAGGGAACTTCAAAAGGAATATGAATGGAAATGGGAAGGACATGGGAATTTTCAGGAGAGAAACAACCAGGGGAATAACTACAACAATAGATACCAATCTAAGAGAGCGTGCCACTACAAGAGGTGCAACAATAACCACCCTGGGAAGGACTGTAAGGGAAAATTGGTGAACTGCCACTACTGTCAGAAAAAGGGGCATAGAGAATTTGAGTGCTTCCCTAAGCAGAAGAGGGAGCAGAATGGTAGTGAGAGTGGTAACCAAGGGAAACCAGGGTTTAACCAATCCGGAAATCAGAGTTCGAAGCCTATAGGGTCGCAAATAACCAGGGAAACCCCAATAAGCCTGCCAGTGAGAACAACAACTAGAATAAGGCTACGGGCAAACTGTTCGTGATGAGTAGAAATGAAACTGAACATTATGCAGACGTAGTTCATGGTACTTTTTATATTAACTCCGTGCTAGTTAAAACGTTGTTTGATTCAGGGGTAATTCATTCTTTTGTTTCGTCATCTGTTATTAAGAGTCTGAATTTAGTAGATTTGAGGTGATTGATTTACCTGTTAGTATACCTACTGGTGTAACCTTAAGGTGTACCAAGTTATTTAAGAACTTGCCTTTGAAGATAAAATGTTGTGTTGTCCTTCTGATTGGATAGAGTTTAATCTGGGAAACCTAGATGTAATTCTGGGAATGGACTGGCTAAGTTGTACAAGGCTAAGATAGACTGTGAAATTCAGAAAGTAAGTTTAAGGAACCCTATCGGAAGGTTGACCTCATGTAGATGTTTTGAGAAATCCAAGAACCTTTAGTTATTTCTGTAATGCAAGTGAGGAAATTGATGAATAGGGAGTGTGAACTATTTTTCTGTAGTGTGTTAGAGGTGAGTAGAGAAGTTGGAGTGAAAATCGAGGATGTTGCCACTGTGAGTGGATTCATTGATGTGTTTCCGAGTGAAGTTGCAAGTATGTTACCTGTTAGAGCCTTTGAGTTCATTATAGACTTAATTCCTGGAACGACACCTATATCTAAAGCACCATATAGAATGACACCTCCGGAAATGAGCGAATTAAGACATAGTTGCAAGAGTTGTTTCGTTAAGGTGTATATTCAACCTAGTGCATCATCGTGGGGAGCTCCTGTGTTGTTTGTTAAGGACAAAGATAAGAGTATGGAATTATGAATCGATTTTAGGAGCTAAACACCATCAAGAACAAGTATCCTTTGCCTAGGATAAAGGACATATTGGACCAATTCAATTCGGCAAGTGTGTTCTCGAAGACTGATTTGTGTTTGAAGTACCACCAATTGAGGATAGCTGATAAGGGACTAAGACCTGATTAGGACTCGTTATTGTCATTATGGGTTTAATTCCGTTTTAAATTATTAAATTATTATTATTGTTTTGGATTACTTAAACCGCTGGGAACGGTTGTGAACACCGTATTTTAATGTTTTCGTATTTGAATTGATGATATTGATTTTAATTATACGAACTATTATTTTCAGATTTAATAATTAAATAAAGTGTCAATTTTTATTAAGAAAACATAGTTTAATTTTTATGATTGTTTATTACTAGGGTTTTAAATCCCAACTTAATAGGCAATTGATTCACATAATTTAATGACGATTTAAATTATGGGAATCAAACTTAATTTTCAGATTTTAATATAAGGCCGTAAAATGTTGATTTTTAATGATTTTAAAGGCCAAAAGTAATTGTTTTTGTACTAGGACTTTAATTGACCAATTGAGACTATTAGATTGTTAAAGAATGATTAATCTATACTAATATATTAAAAGGCGTTGTGAAAAAAGTCTATGCGCCACGTAGTACTCCTCTCTTTGCGCCACATCATTTACTCATCAAGTGGTATGTCATGTCATACACAACCAAAAATGATTATAATGAGATTCGAACTCCAGACCTCAAATGTGGATGACAATACTCATTACCAACTTAACTAACCACCAATTGTGTTTTATCTCTTCACATTAATTTATAAATAAATGTTAACATGAGATATAACTAACTTTTTATGTGACTTTTTATTTTCTATGGATTATTTTGGAAAAAAGTTAACAATTAAATAATTAGGACAAACAAAGAAACATGATATATGTCATAAAGTCTCATAAGCAACAACTATAAAAATGTCTTGCATGGCTACTGTAGACACCTAATTCGTGTCTCCCCTCTGGGATGATGACGATACCATTATCCTTACTAGGCGGTTGGAGCAACTCCGTGCGGAAATCCCAATTGCTAAGAACATCTCCAAAATATAAGATCCAAAATCCAATCCCCGAGGCCGTTCCCCTCCTGGAACTCAGTACAAAATACAATTCTCAAAAACCAATTTCAAAATCCAAGTACAATCTCATCTAGCAGACCATTCCATTGGTCTTACTAGGCCTTTTTTTCAGCATTTAGGGAGGAAACTTCAATATACAACGTCGTAATACAAAAATTACGCCTCAAATTCAAGTACAAAAATCCTTCAAAAACACATACAAACTTCAAGTTCTAAGCAATTGGGAGCTCTAAAAGGAATTCTTGCCTAAACCTAAATAGGTAATTCCAAATCCCACAATATTCAATCATGTTTCTTTGATTTTCCTATTTGAAAAATGATTAGCAAGTTGGCATTTTTACTACTAAAAATGTCACTTGCAACAATTATACATCTTTTCAAAATCCAAACTTTTCAAAATACAAAAATGAAAACTTTCAAGATTCAAGGATGTTCAAAGTTGTTTGTAATCACTTCTTTGAACTAGAAACACTTTGGAGTAATCAAAGATGACACCTTTTTAACTTCTAAAGGTTTAGTCTTTTGAGATTCAAGACTCCATTTTTCAATATACAAATTCAAGTTTTCAAATTTCAAGATCCCACAATGTTTAGGGTTGCTCATGACTACTTCCCTAAACTAGGATCCTTTCAAAGTAAGAGCACATCAAAGATCTAACCTTTTCAACATTAAAAGGCCCGATCTTTGAGATTCAAGTCTCTTAAGTTTCAATATTTCAAGTACAAGTTCAATATTTCAAGTCAAGTTCAATTATTTCACGTTCAATATTTCAAGATTCAAACTTTCAAGTTCAAGTTCTATATGCAAGATCTAGGATACTTTGGGATGAGCAACTTCTCCCAAGTTGAGATTTTTGGCTTTGAATTCGTGTCGGGCGCACTTATTTTTAAGGAGCCGCTTGGCGTTCGAATCTCATGTGCCCAAGTACAAATTTCAATATCGCATTTTCGATTACGCACCTTTCAATATTGCAATTTCAATTATGCACCTTTCAATACCGCAATTTTATTATCGCACTTTCCATTCCGCAATTTCAATATCGCACTTTCAATTCCGCATTTCAATTCCGTATATTTACTTGTCTAGTCCTTCTAGGCAATGTGGACCTACTCCCTAGTCCTTTTCTAGGGGGTCTTGTATTTACTAATTCCGCACTTATTTACAATTGTGATGTTGCTTTATTTTCTTTATTGCTTTCATCACCATACATGCTAAATACAACAAAATGTAAGGTTACATCACGCTTAACAAAGATAATTTCTTGGACAAACCGATCTTAGGTTCCCTTAAATTACCTTTAAAGCAAAGTGACCGCCATACAATTAGAGATTCTATTTGCTCTAAAATTCGAACCCACATAGTGTAATCTAGGGTATAATATTTTCGAAAATGCTATGTCACGTACTCGAATAATATCTAAAGCTCGCGGAATAAGCATCTCGTTCCCGTGCCCGGATCTCACCCATCCGTTTCGAGGATTCAAAGCCTTATCCAAAATAGAGTCACTTGCGGTCTTTCCAAACGAGACTTTAAATAACGTTTGGTGGCAACTCCTTCGAGGTACAAAAATTCAATGGTTTTCTAAAAACCGCCCCTTGTAGGGAAAGAGCATACTTGCGATGCGAACTCAAAAACGCCCCCTACAATTCTGGCGACTCCACTGGGGATATTTCTAATTTCAATTTCGAAAATGCGAGCAGATTTTGAGCAGCAAGCCACTGATCTGCTTAAGTACTGGATGCCATCACTGGCGCCAGGCGCAGCCACCTGCGCCCAACGCCACTGCCTGCATCCAGGACAGTGGCTCACAGTGGCTTGTCGCCCACTTTTTCTCAACTTTTCGTGTTGGGAGTTAGTCTATTTTTGAATCTGGAAGGGCGCTCCCAGACCTCGTGAACAAATGTCGAAAAACGAGCTTTATAAATACAAATTCGAGTACGATTTCAAATTTAAATTTCTAGGCATTTCATGCATTTTTCGAAAACCATACTGTGCAAAATAAATTTCTAGCTTGCCCAAACAGATGTGTTCTACATTCGGGCTAGCCCCGGGGGCAACGAAATGGTGACTCTCCATACGGTTCCCGACCAAAGTGTGTGACCATTTCCGCGCCTACCGAAACTTGACATTTGCTTAACTTTCCCGATGTCAAGTATGGAGGCCGTCTGCCGACACACACGTCCCTTAGGCGGATGTGCAAGTTGTCGCCGGATCCGTCTCTTAGTCAAGTACCTTTTTGACACCCTAAGCCGACCACTTGCATCATACAGAACTTAGACCGGCCTTAGGTTGAGAACTTTGCATGTCGCATTCATATACATGTTAGTGTGACAACGTGCTATTTGTGCATTGTGTGGGCGTCTTTGCACGCGTGAATGGCTAACCTCGAGTTTTAGCTTGCCAAAACCAATTAGCCTCCAACTAGGAAACCAAACCCCTAGGAGCATCATTCAAACCTCATACATCTAAAATCGCCGATTTAAGGTCTTTTAGGAGTGCCACTCCTTTTGATTCAAAACCCTTAAACACGCCTCACGCACAAATGCAAAATTCAAAATTCAATCCAACGGCATCATAATGCCGGATTTTCCATTTTCAAACCTCAAATTTCAAGTTCAAAGTTCAAATCCAACGGCGTCATAATGCCGGATTTTCCATTTTCAAACCTCAAATTTCAAGTTCAAAGTACAAATCCAACGGCGTCATAATGCCGGATTTTCCATTTTCAAACCTCAAATTTCAAATTCAAGTTCAAATCCAACGGCGTCATAATGCAGAATTTTTTTTCCATTTCAAAACCTCAAGTTTCAAATTCAAGTTCAAGTCCAACGGCGTCATAATGCCGGATTTTCTTGTCCAAATTTCGAGTTTCTAGTCCAAACCTCAATTTCCAAATCCAAATCCAACGGCGTCATAATGCCAGATTTTTTTTTCCAATTCAAATTTCGAGTTTCAAGTCAAGATTCAATCCAACGGCGTCATAATGCCGGATTTTTTTGTCCAAACCTAAATTTTCAAAATTCCAAATCCAACGGCGTCATAATGCCGGATTTTCCAAATTTCAAGTTTCAAATTCCAAGTGCAAAACTCAAATCCAACGGCGTCATGCCGGATTTTCTAGTCCAAACATTCGAGTCTTCAAACCTCAAACTCAAGTTGCCAATCTCAAAACCTCAAGTTCAAATGTCTAAGCTCATGACCGGCGTAATGCCAACCTTTTCAACTCCAACTTTCAAATCTCAAATCCCATGTAAATCTTTCGAGTTTCAAGTTCCAAATTCATACCGTCGTAATGCCGACTTTTCCATTCCACATTTCAAACCTCAAGTTTGAAGTTCAAAAATCCCAAACCTTCAAATCTTAAATCTTCCAATTCCAAATCCATGATGGCATAATCTCCCTCATTCGGTCTCATTTTCAAACACTTCAAAATTCCAAGTCCACGGCGGCATAATGCCGGGCTTTCAAATTCCCAAATTCAATGTCTCCTATTCATGGCTGCATAATGCCGGATTTTCCATATTCAAAGCCTCACATTCTATATACAAAAGTGAGTCCTTTCCAGTTCAAAGTTCAAACTTCAAATCAAATTTAAACTTCAAACTCATTTTCAAGATACAAATCCTTGCTTTCCATTGCTCTCAAGTTCAAAATCCTCTTTTCCAATGGGTTGAAACTCCCTTGAAATAATACAAATTCGGTCCCTCAAAACACTTCCAATGGGTTGAAAATCCCCTGAAATCGTACAAATTCAAATTCCTATTCAATGGGTTGAAAATCCCCTGAAATAATACAAGTCCAATTGTCAAACGGGTTATAAATCCCCTGAAATAATACAAGTTCCAACTTTCCAATGGGTTGAAAATCCCCTGAAATAGTACAAGTTCAAATTTCACATCCTATACTTGGGTTGAAACTCCCCTAAAATATTCCAAGTCCTATCAACGGGTTGAAATTCCCCTAAAATATTGACGGGTTAAAATTGCCTTGAAATAATACAAAATCAATTCCCTTTCAAGTGGGTTGAAAACCCCTTCAAATATTCCAAGTCCGACGGGTTGAAATTCCCCTAAAATATTGACGGGTTGAAATTCCCTTGAAATAATACAAAATCAATTCCCTTTCAAGTGGGTTGAAATCCCCTTCAAATATTCCAAGTTCGACGGGTTGAAATTCCCCTAAAATATTGACGGGTTTAAATTCCCTTGAAATAATACAAAATTCAATCTCCCAGTAGAAGTCCAATTTCCAAATTCTCAAACGGGTTGAAATTCCCCTAAAATAGTCCAAGTTCTAATAGGGCGAAATGCTTTTTTTTCGATATTCCAAGTTCTAGTACAAGGAGTCAACTTCCACAAAAGAATGAAGGCTCCTCTTAAACACTTCCAACGGGTTGCAAATCCCAAATACAAGTACAAAAATCCAAAATCCCGAATCTTCAGAGTGGCACTTAGGGTTAAGTCTAGGTCTCATTCATTGCATGCATATCATATCATGTGTCGGGAAGTCAAGTTCTAAATCATGTGGTATGTCCTAAATTGGAGTCTGAGGATCCTGTGGGTTCGTCGAAGAGGAGAGAGGTTGAAAAGAAATCCATCAGCCCTAGCCTCCCTCATAGCCGGCATCGAACGAGCAGCCAGTTCATCTCCTACAAATCAAACTTCCAGTCCCTGTCAAGAATCAGTCCAAATGTCTGCCTCCGATCAACTCACTCAACTCCTAGCAGCTTTCACCAGCCTCAACGCCAATGTGGAAAACATAAGCAACCGACTGGGTGTTGTGGAACAGGGCGCGCCTACAGATGACTTAACCAAGAAGATCGAGAGTCTGGTCAGTAAGGTCACTAATCAAGAGAACTACTTTGACACCTCAATGGAGGATAACCTCAAGGGGAAGGCGAATCTGCCAGACAAATTCTCCGCCAATGATATTCCAAAGTTCAAGTCCACCGATAATCCTAAATACCACCTCAAGAACTTCAGAGCTACAATGGCCATCAAGGGGGTCGAACTTGAGCTATACCTAGTGGTATTCCCCATGTCTCTGGAACCAGTCTGCCAGAAATGGTACTATTCACTCAAGGAACATCAAACATGTACATGGGAAGCAGTTGCTCGAGCATTCATGGTGCAGTATCAACCCAACATTCAACTTCAAACCACTCTAAGGGAGCTAGAGGTTCTCAGGCAAGGGCCTCAGGAAGGCTTCACTACTTACCTCAACCGGTGGAGAGAAATGGCATCCCAGATGGTGACTCGACCTTCCGAGAGAGAGCTAGTAAAGATCTTTATAGCTTGTCTTCTTCTAAAAGACAATACTCATATGAAGTTCCTAGGCTTGGAAAGCTTCAAGAGAACTTACGACATCGGGGTCGACATAGAAGATGACCTGATGAAAACACCAGCAGCCCCGACTCCACAAGCTGAAAAGTGGAAGGGCAAGAGACATGAAGCAGCACACAAAGTTCATGAGGTCAACGCCCTAGAGGCTCCTCAAGGTCCAAATTCAAACAACTTCAAGAGCAATGCTAACCAACACAACTATCAAGGCAGACCACAAAGAGTCTTTACGAACCTCGGGATGTCTTACAACGAAGCATTCGATCGGTTGGTTGAGAAACAAGTAGTAACACCAATCGGCCCAACACCCGATCCTCCAGTCAACAAGAGGTCCAAGAGCTGGGATCCGGAAGCCCATTGCAAGTACCATCAAGGGAAGGGTGAAGACTTCTACAAGCTTAAGCACTTGATCTAGAACATGGTCGACAACAAGACCTTACCCCTACCTCCCGGAGCCAAACAAACTCCTTCGGTCCAAGCCATCTCTTGTGAATGTGAAGATGAAGAGGAGGAATTTCCATGCAATTTGATCTCTACAATATACAAGCCAGGTTACGAATTGATGGTCCCAAGCTTTTGCTATCTCCTTCCAAGTGCTCAAAACTGGGTGATCCCCCAAAACCTAGGGTAACCACCGACATTCAAGAGAACATATGCCCTCTAGCCACCTTGAAGGCTTTGGGTTTCTCCTAGTACGATCTCATGTTGAGTGCTCAACAAACTGTCAAACTCCAGGAGGTCACATACAAGATCCTGGGAGTCCTCGAACTAGTTTTCTCCTTCGACACTTATCATAGCAATGCTGAATTACTAGTTGTCGATGTGTCTTCCAACTTCGACTTACTATTCGGAGAACCATGGTTCGAGGAAATATTGGATGGCCCTGCTTGCCTCACCCTCCGAGATGATTTCATCAAACAAAAGCCGGCTGTACGCTAGGAAAAAGATGAGTGCATTCAAGAATACTACTACAGATGGGCAACCTTCGCTCGTTCAATCAAGCCCGAGCTGCCAGAGGGAAAGATGGTGAGAATATTCCTTCTAGGGCTCAACACTTCATGCAAGGGAAGCTTCGCCGCATTTCCTTACAGCATGTGGGACCAGGTCTGGGATCAAGCCTTGAAGATCTGTACATGTAGCCCCGTCTACGATGATTATGACAATGATGTGGATATCTGGGAATACCCCGAGAACTATCTTTACGATTATTGTCTTTGTCCAAATCCAGAGTCTGTCTTTCAATTTTCGAGTCTAGCAATGAGTCTAAGAGTCTAGAACCAGAGTCTTGCATCAATCAAGAGCCTCTAAAGGCTGAGCTTCAAGTCAAAACAATCGATGTAATGATTGCTGATTTCAATAACACTTCAATTTCTACTTACTCTTCGAGTTCTAATTCAAAACATAATCCTAATCCAAACAACTTTGCTGCACAAGAAACTGACTTTGAAATTCTAAAGCTATCGAAAATCATGAAAACAGGACGCCCATAATTGAGGAAACAGAAAAAATTAACCTTTCTAACAACAGTGATTCAAAGCTAGTTCAGATTGGTTTAACTCTATTTCAAGCAGAGCGGGATTATCTTATCAAGCTACTTTCAGAGTACATAGACGTCTTCACATGGTCCTACCATGATATGCCAGGGGTTGATCCAAGCATCGGTCAACATACAATTCCCCTTATTCCAGGTTCAAAGCCCATCAAGCAGAAACTCCGTCGCATGAAACCGGATGTTTCCCTCAAAATGCAAGAAGTCTCTAAGCAGCTAGAGGCTGGGTTTATTCAATAGTCCAAGCATCCAGATCTTTCAACGTATTGGATTCCAAGCAAGTGGCCCAGTTCATACAAGAAAACATCATATGCAGATACGACATTCCCCGCGAGTTCATCAGTGACCAGGGAACCCATTTTCAAGGAGAGTGTGAAGATATATTCACTGAGTACAAGATTCAACATCATCGCTCTTTGCCTTATCGCCCACAAACCAATGGGGCAGTCAAAGCAGCCAACAAAAATGTCAAGACCATCATCATGAACATGACTACGAATTACAAGGACTGGCCCCAGAAGCTGCATTTCGCATTGTGGGGATATCGAACATCAATTCGCACTTCAACCGGTGCAACTCCATTTTCATTGGTCTATGGAATGGAAGCAGTACAACTTATCGAGCTGGAGATACCTTCTCTAAGGATAGTCCTCGAAAGCAAAATCCCAGAAGCTGCATGGGTACAAGCGAGATATGACGAGCTAGTCATGCTCGATGAGTGTCGGCTTCAAGCCGCTCACCATGTACAAGTCTATCAGCGCCGAGTGGCCAGAAATTTCAACAAAAGGGTCAGAACCTGAAACATCAAAGAAGGCGAGCTTGTCCTGAAAGCCCTTCGCAAAAGCACCATGGACCCAAGGGGAAAATTCAAACCCAACTGGGCAGGCCCATACATTGTCAAGAAGATCCTCTCCGGGGGAGCAGTCGAACTAACAGACGTCGATGGAACAGAATTCAGATCTCTGACCAACCTCGATCAACTCAAGAAGTTCTATGTCTAATTTCCATGTTCAAATTCAAGAATCTAATTCAAAGTCCATTAAGGTAGTCAGAACTACTTCCGGCCTGATTCCCTAACGGGACACGTAGGCAACGTCATTTCGAGGCCCGGCCACTTTAATACAAAAAAATTAAAAATTTCCTCAATTAAGGGCATCCTAAAAATCAAAGCCTTTTTCACTTCCTAAACACATTTTCTAAACACATCTTCCAAACACATTCTAAACACAATTCTTTCCATTACAATTTCAAACACATTTAGCCTACAAAGATCTAGGGTCGGGTGACTATGCCCTCGAGTCTTGGCACCTTGAGTACTATCCCCCTACTCCTCCCGTAATCAATCATCAATCTTCCCCTTGCCCAAGCGGCGGGAGAAGGAACTTGCTAACCTTCCAAGACGGGAGGACGACGAACCTCCTGTGGACTCCGAACGGTCAAGCACCGGATGGGCCACAATCCCGTCACCTTCCTCGTAGTCAGTTGATGCAGGAAGTCTAGCTCTAGAACCTCGGACTCTAGCTGGTCCGGAGAGAGAAATGTCCCTCATCCATACAATATACCCCGCAGACAGAGTAACTGACTTAGGTGGGAACTGGATACTCAAGAATGGCTTGGCGACCCAATACCGCCTCCAAACTTCAAGACGAGTTGCATTCAGCACAACAGGTTTCGGGTTCTCTTCAGCACAGTCCGGGATCTCCTGTTTCAAGCCATACAGTCTCATCACTCAAGCAGGCGAGTAGAAGACCAGCATTGTGAGGCTTGGCACCCTCAAAGCAGTAGAACCAGGGGCATGTCTCATGGCAGCAATTCCCCACCAAGGAACTACCCACATTATACAAGATTCAATCCCAGAGAGTGCGCATCGCCACTCTTCCAATGAAAGCCGGCCATACTGTTAGGTTATGATACATATGACAATTCATAAATCATGCGGAAAAACCATAAAGCCAGGAAAGCATATTATTTACACATAATCATTTAGCATAGTTTAGATGCATACTCTTTGTTGCGTGCCTTCCCTAGCTGCGCCCGAACCGAACAAGAACAAGTCTTTAGGACTCCAAGTGTCGTCCCTCCGTAGATAGTCCACAGCACGTCCGGATCCGCCTTAAGCTTGACCAACTAGGATCGCCCTTAAGGTACTTAGAATTTTCGGCACTTATTAGGCAATTGTATGACTGAATTTTTGCTCTCAAAAATCACTTTGAATACTTGAATACTCTATGTAAATATGTGACCCTAGGCACCTATTTATAGAGTTATGGAAAAGGATTTGGAATCCTATTAGGATACTAATTTATTTAATTATAATCCTACTAGGACTCTAATTAAACAAACTAAATCTTTTAGGATTAGATTTAATCATATGACAAATCCCGGTAGCCTTAGGATTCGAGTAACACACTTCGAGTGATACGCTAGCACCGCACGCAGGCCTTGCGGCCCACGCACAGCGCCAGCCCACTCGTCGCAGCCCCGCGCGCGCGCCAAGGCCATTGCTGGGCCTGGCCTTGCGCTGGATCGGGCGTGGCTTGGCAGCGTGTTTTTGGGCGCTTGGGCTTGCTGAGCGTAGGCCTGGCTTCGTGCTGGGCCTTCGTCTAGCAAGTCTCGTCCGATGCTAATTCGTACGACGCGCTTCCGATTAAATTCCCGATTCCGGAATTTATTTCCGATACGAACAATATTTAATATTTCCGATTCCGGAATTAATTTCCGTTTCGAACAAATATTTAATATTTCCGTTTCCGGAATTATTTTCCGATTCCGATAATATTTCCGATTCTGACAATATTTCCGTTTCCGGCAATATTTCCGATTCCGGCAATATTTCCATTTCCGATAATATTTTCCGATACGTACCATGTTTCCGTTTCCGGCAACATCTACGACTTGGATAATATTTACATTTCCGATACGATCCATATTTCCGTTTCCGGTAATATCATCGTTTCCGGAGCATCCTTTTCTTGCCTGTGACGATCTCAGCTCCCACTGAAACCAAGATCCGTCGATTCCGAATATCCATAGATGGAGTATTTAATGCCATTAAATACTTGATCCGTTTACGTACTATTTGTGTGACCCTACGGGTTCAGTCAAGAGTAAGCTGTGGATTAATATCATTAATTCCACTTGAACTGAAGCGGCCTCTAGCTAGGCATTCAGCTCACTTGATCTCACTGAATTATTAACTTGTTAATTAATACTGAACCGCATTTATTAGAATTAACATATAATGCATACTTGGACCAAGGGCATTATTTCCTTCAGTCTCCCACTTGTCCTTATGGACAAGTGTGTATTTCCTAATTCCTTTGTCGCTCGATGCTTACTCTTGAACATAAGGTAAGAGTTGTCATCCTTATTATGTCCAGAGGTGTTTCTCGGTTTCAGAGTTCAACTGATCAAATAAACAGATAATCATAACCTATGATTCATCCGAGCACGGCCATGCATTTCACAGTTTCTAGCTCTCCGAGTGGCCTTGTACAACTTTTAAGCATCTCATCCCGATTTATGGGAGGACAATCCCAATCTTGCGATCTTGAGATTAGACTTCGTTTGATAGGTGATTACCTGAGCGTTGCCTTTATAGCCTCCTTTTACGGTGCGACGGTTGGTCAACGTCAAAGCAACCAGTTCTCAAACAAGTAATCTCAAATCACTCAGGTATTGAGGATTTAGTGTCTAATAATTGTAATGAAATTTACTTATGACAGATTTTCAGCTCTTACAGTAAAGTTTCATAGGTCTTGTCCGATACTAGTCTTCCCAAAGTAAGTATCTATGCAAATGATTATGACATTGCCATGTCCACATAGTTCAAGAAACAGAACTACTAGTCATCTTGCATTCTAATCGTCTAACGTTTTCTATGTGTCCAATTTTATAGAAAACTCCGACTAGGGACCATTTTCAACCTTTGACATTCAAGTTCACTTGATAGACATTTCTTAGTCACAGGACTGGTCCTGACAGTCTATCTTGAATATATCGTCAAATTGAAGGGACTCATCATTTAATAAACCACAAATTAAATGGAAAAATGAATTCTCTTCATTTATTGTGAATGATTAACCAATAATGTTTTACAAAGATTTAAACTCTAAAACTTTAAAACATTAAACAGGGATATCAAAGCCATTCTCCAATATGCTTGATTCCCATAGCTGCAGTGTGCGAGTTGTGCTTCGCCTGCGGCAGAGGTTTAGTTAATGGATCTGATATGTTGTCATCAGTTCCAATCTTGTTTATCTCGACTTCTTTTCTTTCAACGAACTCTCGTAGAAGGTGAAATCTACGTAGTACATGCTTGACTCTCTGGTTGTGTCTAGGCTCCTTTGCCTGTGCAATAGCTCCGTTATTATCACAATACAGGGCTATTGGTCCTTTAATGGAGGGGACTACACCAAGTTCACTTATGAACTTCCTTAGCCATATAGCTTCCTTTGCTGCTTCATGTGCAGCAATGTACTCCGCTTCAGTTGTAGAATCCGCAATGGTGCTTTGCTTAGCACTTTTCCAGCTTACTGCACCCCCGTTGAGGCAGAAGACAAACCCAGACTGTGATCTGAAATCATCTTTGTCGGTTTGGAAACTTGCGTCCGTATAGCCTTTAACAATTAATTCATCATCTCCACCATAGACCAGGAAGTCATCTTTGTGCCTTTTCAGGTACTTTAGAATATTCTTGGCAGTAGTCCAATGCGCCTCTCCTGGGTCTGACTGGTATCTGCTCGTAGCACTGAGTGCGTACGCAACATCCGGGCGTGTACATATCATAGCATACATTATTGAACCAATCAATGATGCATATGGAATCCCATTCATTCGTCTACGCTCATCAAGTGTTTTTGGGCACTGAGTCTTGCTTAGAGTTATTCCATGAGACATGGGTAGGTAGCCTCGCTTGGAGTCCGCCATCTTGAACCTATCAAGCACCTTATTGATATAAGTGCTTTGACTAAGTCCAATCATCCTTTTAGATCTATCTCTGTAAATCTTGATGCCCAATATGTACTGTGCTTCTCCTAGATCTTTCATCGAAAAACATTTCCCAAGCCAAATCTTGACAGAGTTCAACATAGGAATGTCATTTCCGATAAGTAATATGTCGTCGACATATAATACTGGGAAAGCAATCTTGCTCCCACTCACCTTCTTGTATACACAAGATTCGTCTGCGTTCTTGATGAAACCAAAGTCACTGACTACTTCATCAAAACGTATATTCCAGCTCCTGGATGCCTGCTTCAATCCATAGATTGACTTCTTTAGCTTGCATACCTTTTTAGCATTCTTTGGATCCTCAAAACCTTCAGGCGGTGTCATAAACACAGTTTCTGTTAAAACGCCGTTTAAGAAAGCAGTTTTGACATCCATCTGCCATATTTCGTAATCGTAATATGCAGCGATTGCTAACATTATCCGAATAGACTTTAGCATTGCAACTGGTGAAAAGGTTTCATCGTAATCCACACCGTGGACTTGCCTGTAACCTTTTGCAACCAATCTAGCTTTGAAAACTTCAAGTTTCCCATCCTTGTCCTTTTTCAGTTTGAAAACCCATTTGCTTCCAATGGCTTGGTAGCCATCTGGCAAATCGACCAAATCCCATACTTGGTTTTCAGACATGGAGTCTAATTCAGATTGCATGGCTTCTTGCCATTGCTTGGAGCTAGGGCTCGTCATAGCTTATTTGTAAGTCGCAGGTTCATCACTTTCAAGTAATAGAACTTCATAGCTCTCGTTCGTCAAAATACCTAAGTACCTTTCCGGTTGAGATCTATATCTTTGCGATCTACGCGGGGTAACATTTCTAGATTGACCATGATTCTCACCAGATTCTTCTAAAGATCTCTGAGTTTCATCCTGAATGTCATCTTGAGCATTCTCTAGAGTTTGTTGTTCGACTCGAATTTCTTCGAGGTCTACTTTTCTCCCACTTGTCATTTTGGAAATGTGATCTCTCTCCAAAAAGACACCATCTCGAGCAACAAACACCTTGTTCTCAGATGTATTGTAGAAGTAATACCCCTTTGTTTCCTTTGGATAGCCCACAAGGATACATTTGTCAGATTTTGGATGAAGTTTGTCTGAAATTAATCGTTTGACGTATACTTCACATCCCTAAATCTTCAGAAAAGACACATTTGGAGGCTTTCCAAACCATAATTCATATGGAGTCTTTTCGACAGCTTTAGACGGAGCTCTATTTATAGTGAGTGCAGCTGTATTTAGTGCATGTCCCCAAAATTCTAATGGAAGTTTGGCCTGACCCATCATTGACCTGACCATGTCCAGCAAGGTTCTGTTCCTCCGTTCCGACCAACCGTTCCATTGTGGTGTTCCAGGAGGAGTCAATTCTGATAGAATTCCACATTCTTTCAGATGGTCATCAAATTCATAGCTCAGATATTCACCGCCTCTGTCAGACCGCAGTGCCTTAATCTTCTTGCCTAATTGATTCTCTACTTCACTCTGAAATTCCTTGAATTTGTCAAAGGATTCAGACTTATGCTTCATTAGGTAGACATAACCATATCTAATGAAGTCATCAGTGAAAGTGATAAAGTAGCTGAAACCACCTCTAGCATTTGTACTCATTGGTCCACATACATCTGTATGGATTAAACCCAATAGTTCATTTGCTCTTTCTCCAACTTTAGAGAAAGGTTTCTTTGTCATTTTGCCAAGTAAACATGATTCGCATTTACCATAATCCTCTAAGTCAAATGGTTCTAGAATTCCTTCCTTTTGAAGTCTTTCTAAGCGTTTCAAGTTTATATGGCCTAATCGACAATGCCACAGATAGGTGAGATCTGAATCATCCTTTTTGGCCTTTTTGGTATTTATGTTATATACTTGTTTGTCGTGATCTAATAAATAAAGTCCATTGACTAATCTAGCAGATCCATAAAACATCTCTTTAAAATAAAACGAACAACTATTGTCTTTTATTAAAAAGGAAAATCCCTTAGCATCTAAGCAAGAAACTGAAATGATGTTTTTAGTAAGACTTGGAACATGGAAACACTCTTCCAGTTCCAAAACTAGCCCGGAGGGCAACGACAAATAGTAAGTTCCTACAGCTAATGCAGCAATCCGTGCTCCATTTCCCACTCGTAGGTCGACTTCTCCCTTGCTTAACTTTCTACTTCTTCTTAGTCCCTGTGGATTGGAACATAAGTGTGAGCCACAACCTGTATCTAATACCCAAGAAGTTGAATTAACAAGTATACAGTCTATAACGAAAATACCTGAAGATGGAACGACTGTTCCGTTCTTCTGATCTTCCTTTAGCTTCAAGCAATCTCTCTTCCAATGCCCCTTCTTCTTGCAGTAGAAGCATTCGGATTCAGAAGTGGGTTGACTGACCTTCCTCTTTACAGATTTGGCGCCAGTTTGCTTAGTTGGGCTGGCCTTGTTGCCACCTTTCTTAGCATTCCTCTTCTTTCCAGATTTCTTGAACTTGCCCCCACGCACCATAAGAACATCATGCTTATCACTTTTGAGCGTCTTTTCAGCGGTCTTCAGCATACCGTGAAGCTCAGTGAGCGTTTTGTCCAGACTATTCATACTGTAGTTCAGTTTGAACTGATCATACCCGCTATGAAGAGAATGGAGGATGGTGTCTATAGCCATTTCCTGAGAAAATTGCTGATCCAGCCGACTCATATTCTCAATGAGTCCAATCATTTTGAGAACATGTGGACTTACGGGCTCGCCTTTCTTAAGCTTGGTCTCAAGAATTTGCCTATGAGTCTCGAATCTTTCGACTCGAGCCAGATCTTGGAACATGTTCTTCAACTCACTGATGATTGTGAAAGCATCTAAGTTGATGAACGTTTTCTGAAGATCTGCACTCATGGTGGCGAGCATTAGACATTTCACATCCTTGTTGGCATCAATCCAACGATTGAGGGCTGCCTGAGTGACCCCGTCGCCTGTGGCTTCGGGCATCGCCTCTTCTAGGACATACTCCTTTCCTTCCTACATAAGAACTATTTGGAAGTTCCTTTCCCAGTCAAGGAAGTTTTTCCCGTTCAATTTCTCCTTTTCGAGAATTGATCGAATGTTGAATGAATTGTTGTTTGCCATATTTAAAACTACAATTGAAAAGAATAAACAAATAAATAACCATTCACAGTTTCTCTTAATAAACTTAAATTCTAGCATACATGCATAATTTAATGTTCATTAAGCATTTTATTCAAGTTATGTGTTCCGGCAGGTGTGAATAAAATGATTCCAAGATCCTAAAATCATTGAAGAACTAAGCACAGTTTGTCGACTTAATCCTAAAACATCTTAGGTAAGCAAAAGCCTTTTTCTAATAGTCTAGAAACTATTCTTGGTTGATAGGTACGTCTAAGAACTTATTAGGTAAACCTATCGATTTTGCCACGACATAAAAGGACTCCTTACTTATATCGTTGAGTTTCACCAAAACTAACATGTACTCACAATTATTTGTGTACCTTGCCCCTTTAGGACCAATAAGTAACACCTCGCTGAGCGAAAACTATTACTAGATTGATGTAAAGGATATCCAAGCAAGTGTATATTTTGGCATGGCACCTTTTAACTCAATTTTTAAGTTTGGAACTTAAGGCTCTTACTATGTTGGTTAGATTTTAAGTGAACTAAAGTCCTTAATCATGCAACATAATCAAGCTTTTGATCTCATGCATTTTAAGACATATTTAAAAGCAATAAATAACTTAAAAACATGCATAAGATAAATGTGATCTAGTATGGCCCGACTTCATCTTGAAGCTTTAACTTCAAAGTCCGTCTTGAAAATCACCGTGGGAGGCACCATTTTCTTCAAATAGGATAAGCTATAATTAAAACTAATTACAACTATTTGATGGTACGTAGACCATATTTGAATTGAAAAACAACTTTGGTACTTTAGACCAATTACATTCAAATTAATGGTACGCAGACCATATTTTCTATCCTATTTGGGCCATACTAGTCACTTCATAACCTACAAAACAGTACATATACAATACATACCATTCATCCATTCATTATCATGAATGGCCCACATAGCTGGTTAGTAAAACACATTATGCATCACGTAAACATTTGCAGCAATTAATCAAGGGCACCAATAATCTACAAATTATTCAGTCCTTATTAATTCTAATCAAGTTGTTTTAACCTTAAGGATTTGTAGACCTAATCAAGAGTTTATGACTAAAAAGGGCTCCCACTTAAACCAATAAATTCATATGCTTTACTAATTTTAAACATAAAAATGTATTTCTAGTCTAACCGGAAACATACAAATTTAATTAAAATTTAAAGCTCATATAAATTTATAATTGAATCCAAAAAGTTTAATTTAATTTCAGTCGTATTTAAATTAATTCATGATTTTAATTTTAGTAAAATAATTAGAATAAATAAAATTTATTATAATTACAATATTCAAAATTAAAATCCAAGAAAATAATTTAAATTATTAATTTTAAAATTAATTAAAATTACGTAAACTGAAAATTTCAAATTAAAATTTCAAAACGATCTAATCGAAACGCAACAATCCCATGCAACGCACGCCCATGGGCCACACGCACACAGCCATCGTTGGCCATGTGCGCGCAGCCCATGCGCTGTCTCGCATTGCTGCTGCTCACCATCGCAAGGCATCACGCGAGCTGGTGCTCGCTGTGCGCGCCAGCGCTCGACGCACGAGCATGCTGCCGCAGCCCATCGCTGGGCGCAGCGCTCGTCGCACGTCGCAATAGCGAGCTGCTTGCCATCGCTGGGCGCAGCGCTCGTCGCACGTTGCAACAAGCACTCGCACGCCATCGCTGGGCTTAGCGCTCGTCGCACGCACAACAAGCACTCGCACGCCATCGCTGGGCGCAGCGCTCGTCGCATGCACAACAAGCACTCGCACGCCATCGCTGGGCGCAGCGCTCGTCGCACGCACAACAAGCACTCGCACACCATCGCTGGGCGCAGCGCTCGTCGCATGCACAATAGCGCTCGCTGCGCGCGAGCGATCGATGCTTGGCGCAGCACTCGTGGCACACGAGCTTACGCTCACTGCGAGCGAGGCTCCGCACGCTTGCGCGAGGCAGTGCGCGCTGTGGCGCAGCTCGCTTGCTGCCCACACGCGACTGCTCGTGCCTTGCTCTCGCCCTCGCCCAATCGCCCATTGCACACAGCCCACGACACAAGGCAGGGCTGCTGCCTTGTGCTCGTGCACCATGGCCTTGCTCATTGCTTTCGTACCGCATGGGCGACGAGCTCCCTTGCTCGTCGTCACATGCCCGCACTATACAACACCCCTTAAGGGTAACACGTAGCGTCCATTGCTTTGTGCGTGCAAGTTATATGAGCGAATCGCATAAAAATTTAAAATTTATATTAAAAATTAATGACAAATTAATAAATAATATTAATTTCATAATTTTAGGGCGAAAAATCGAAAATTTATTATTTAATTGATTTCCGATTAACATGGATTCAAGTCTAGGTCATAAAAATTTAAAATTTAACATAAATTTACAATTTTATGGTGGTTTTTAATCATAGGTGTCTAATTAAATTATAACTAATTATGAAAATCAAATTAATTCTAAATTATTCCAATTTTCAACAAATTAATCATAATTACAAATTAGATTGCATAATTAGCAAGGCTAGGCATTCAAACTTGTTAAACATATACAGTAGGTCAATCAAAAATTCAAGATTTATCAACAAGAATCGCAAATATTTAATTTAACATCTTAAATTTACGAAATTTTGCATTCGAAAAACTAAAACCTCCGAAAAGTCATAGTTAGGCTTCGAATTTGAGAATTACAAATTTGTCAAAATTTTAGAATGCCTTTTACATGAGGAATTGACACAAAAATCACTCGATTTGGATGAGCAACGAAGAAACTGCCGAAAAACTGCGTACGTATAATTAAATAAACGCAATTTGCAATTAATTAACAATTACGAAAATTAATCACCCCTTTTAATTCTTGAAAATTTGTAATATTTAACCATGTTCATGCAATTTAGATTATGAAAATAATAAGAGGCTCGTGATACCACTGTTAGGTTATGATACATATGACAATTCATAAATCATGCGGAAAAACCATAAAGCCAGGAAAGCATATTATTTACACATAATCATTTAGCATAGTTTAGATGCATACTCTTTGTTGCGTGCCTTCCCTAGCTGCGCCCGAACCGAACAAGAACAAGTCTTTAGGACTCCAAGTGTCGTCCCTCCGTAGATAGTCCACAGCACGTCCGGATCCGCCTTAAGCTTGACCAACTAGGATCGCCCTTAAGGTACTTAGAATTTTCGGCACTTATTAGGCAATTGTATGACTGAATTTTTGCTCTCAAAAATCACTTTGAATACTTGAATACTCTATGTAAATATGTGACCCTAGGAACCTATTTATAGAGTTATGGAAAAGGATTTGGAATCCTATTAGGATACTAATTTATTTAATTATAATCCTACTAGGACTCTAATTAAACAAACTAAATCTTTTAGGATTAGATTTAATCATATGACAAATCCCGGTAGCCTTAGGATTCGAGTAACACACTTCGAGTGATACGCTAGCACCGCATGCAGGCCTTGCGGCCCACGCACAGCGCCAGCCCACTCGTCGCAGCCCCGCGCGCGCGCCAAGGCCATTGCTGGGCCTGGCCTTGCGCTGGACCGGGCGTGGCTTGGCATCGTGTTTTTGGGCGCTTGGGCTTGCTGAGCGTAGGCCTGGCTTCGTGCTGGGCCTTCGTCTAGCAAGTCTCGTCCGATGCTAATTCGTACGACGCGCTTACGATTAAATTCCCGATTCCGAAATTTATTTCCGATACGAACAATATTTAATATTTCCGATTCCGGAATTAATTTCCGTTTCGAACAAATATTTAATATTTCCGTTTCCGGAGTTATTTTCCGATTCTGATAATATTTCCGATTCTGACAATATTTCCGTTTCCGGCAATATTTCCGATTCCGGCAATATTTCCATTTCCATTAATATTTTCCGATACGTACCATGTTTCTGTTTCCGGAAACATCTACGACTTGGATAATATTCATATTTCCGATACGATCCATATTTCAAGTTTATATGGCCTAATCGACAATGCCACAGATAGGTGAGATCTGAATCATCCTTTTTGGCCTTTTTGGTATTTATGTTATATACTTGTTTGTCGTGATCTAATAAATAAAGTCCATTGACTAATCTAGCAGATCCATAAAACATCTCTTTAAAATAAAACGAACAACTATTGTCTTTTATTAAAAAGGAAAATCCCTTAGCATCTAAGCAAGAAACTGAAATGATGTTTTTAGTAAGACTTGGAACATGGAAACACTCTTCCAGTTCCAAAACTAGCCCGGAGGGCAACGACAAATAGTAAGTTCCTACAGCTAATGCAGCAATCCGTGCTCCATTTCCCACTCGTAGGTCGACTTCTCCCTTGCTTAACTTTCTACTTCTTCTTAGTCCCTGTGGATTGGAACATAAGTGTGAGCCACAACCTGTATCTAATACCCAAGAAGTTGAATTAGCAAGTATACAGTCTATAACGAAAATACCTGAAGATGGAACGACTGTTCCGTTCTTCTGATCTTCCTTTAGCTTCAAGCAATCTCTCTTCCAATGCCCCTTCTTCTTGCAGTAGAAGCATTCGGATTCAGAAGTGGGTTGACTGACCTTCCTCTTTACAGATTTGGCGCCAGTTTGCTTAGTTGGGCTGGCCTTGTTGCCACCTTTCTTAGCATTCCTCTTCTTTCCAGATTTCTTGAACTTGCCCCCACGCACCATAAGCACATCCTGCTTATCACTTTTGAGCGTCTTTTCAGCGGTCTTCAGCATACCGTGAAGCTCAGTGAGCGTTTTGTCCAGACTATTCATACTGTAGTTTAGTTTGAACTGATCATACCCGCTATGAAGAGAATGGAGGATGGTGTCTATAGCCATTTCCTGAGAAAATTGCTGATCCAGCCGACTCATATTCTCAATGAGTCCAATCATTTTGAGAACATGTGGACTTACGGGCTCGCCCTTCTTAAGCTTGGTCTCAAGAATTTGCCTATGAGTCTCGAATCTTTCGACTCGAGCCAGATCTTGGAACATGTTCTTCAACTCACTGATGATTGTGAAAGCATCTGAGTTGATGAACGTTTTCTGCAGATCCGCACTCATGGTGGCGAGCATTAGACATTTCACATCCTTGTTGGCATCAATCCAACGATTGAGGGCTGCCTGAGTGACCCCGTCGCCTGCGGCTTCGGGCATCGCCTCTTCTAGGACATACTCCTTTCCTTCCTGCATAAGAACTATTTGCAAGTTCCTTTGCCAGTCAAGGAAGTTTTTCCCGTTCAACTTCTCCTTTTCGAGAATTGATCGAATGTTGAATGAATTGTTGTTTGCCATATTTAAAACTACAATTGAAAAGAATAAACAAATAAATAACCATTCACAGTTTCTCTTAATAAACTTAAATTCTAGCATACATGCATAATTTAATGTTCATTAAGCATTTTATTCAAGTTATGTGTTCCGGCAGGTGTGAATAAAATGATTCCAAGATCCTAAAATCATTGAAGAACTAAGCACAGTTTGTCGACTTAATCCTAAAACATCTTAGGTAAGCAAAAGCCTTTTGCTAATAGTCTAGAAACTATTCTTGGTTGATAGGTACGTCTAAGAACTTATTAGGTAAACCTATCGATTTTGCCACGACATAAAAGGACTCCTTACTTATATCGTTGAGTTTCACCAAAACTAACATGTACTCACAATTATTTGTGTACCTTGCCCCTTTAGGACCAATAAGTAACACCTCGCTGAGCGAAAACTATTACTAGATTGATGTAAAGGATATCCAAGCAAGTGTATATTTTGGCATGGCACCTTTTAACTCAATTTTTAAGTTTGGAACTTAAGGCTCTTACTATGTTGGTTAGATTTTAAGTGAACTAAAGTCCTTAATCATGCAACATAATCAAGCTTTTGATCTCATGCATTTTAAGACATATTTGAAAGCAATAAACAACTTAAAAACATGCATAAGATAAATGTGATCTAGTATGGCCCGACTTCATCTTGAAGCTTTAACTTCAAAGTCCGTCTTGAAAATCACCGTGGGAGGCACCATTTTCTTCAAATAGGATAAGCTATAATTAAAACTAATTACAACTATTTGATGGTACGCAGACCATATTTGAATTGAAAAACAACTTTGGTACTTTAGACCAATTACATTCAAATTAATGGTACGCAGACCATATTTTCTATCCTATTTGGGCCATACTAGTCACTTCATAACCTGCAAAACAGTACATATACAATACATACCATTCATCCATTCATTATCATGAATGGCCCACATAGCTGGTTAGTAAAACACATTATGCATCACGTAAACATTTGCAGCAATTAATCAAGGGCACCAATAATCTACAAATTATTCAGTCCTTATTAATTCTAATCAAGTTGTTTTAACCTTAAGGATTTGTAGACCTAATCAAGAGTTTATGACTAAAAAGGGCTCCCACTTAAACCAATAAATTCATATGCTTTACTAATTTTAAACATAAAAATGTATTTCTAGTCTAACCGGAAACATACAAATTTAATTAAAATTTAAAGCTCATATAAATTTATAATTGAATCCAAAAAGTTTAATTTAATTTCAGTCGTGTTTAAATTAATTCATGATTTTAATTTTAGTAAAATAATTAGAATAAATAAAATTTATTTATAATTACAATATTCAAAATTAAAATCCAAGAAAATAATTTAAATTATTAATTTTAAAATTAATTAAAATTACGTAAACTGAAAATTTCAAATTAAAATTTCAAAACGATCTAATCGCAACGCAACAATCCCATGCAACGCACGCCCATGGGCCACACGCACACAGCCATCGCTGGCCATGTGCGAGCAGCCCATGCGCTGTCTCGCATTGCTGCTGCTCACCATCGCAAGGCATCACGCGAGCTGGTGCTCGCTGCGCGCGCCAGCGCTCGACGCACGAGCATGCTGCCGCAGCCCATCGCTGGGCGCAGCGCTCGTCGCACGTCGCAATAGCGAGCTGCTTGCCATCGCTGGGCGCAGCGCTCGTCGCAACAAGCACTCGCACGCCATCGCTGGGCGTAGCGCTCCTCGCACGCACAACAAACACTCGCACGCCATCGCTGGGCGCAACGCTCGTCGCACGCACAACAAGCACTCGCACGCCATCGCTGGGCGCAGCGCTCGTCGCACGCACAACAAGCACTCGCACACCATCGCTGGGCGCAGCGCTCGTCGCATGCACAATAGCGCTCGCTGCGCGCGAGCGATCGATGCTTGGCGCAGCACTCGTGGCACACGAGCTTACGCTCGCTGCGCGCGAGGCTCCGCACGCTTGCGCGAGGCAGTGCGCGCTGTGGCGCAGCTCGCTTGCTGCCCACACGCGACTGCTCGTGCCTTGCTCTCGCCCTCGCCCATTCGCCCATTGCACACAGCCCACGACACAAGGCAGGGCTGCTGCCTTGTGCTCGTGCACCATGGCCTTGCTCATTGCTTTCGTACCGCATGGGCGACGAGCTCCCTTGCTCGTCGTCACATGCCCGCACTATACAACACCCCTTAAGGGTAACACGTAGCGTCCATTGCTTTGTGCGTGCAAGTTATATGAGCGAATCGCATAAAAATTTAAAATTTATATTAAAAATTAATGACAAATTAATAAATAATATTAATTTCATAATTTTAGGGCGAAAAAATCGAAAATTTATTATTTAATTGATTTCCGATTAACATGGATTCAAGTCTAGGTCATAAAAATTTAAAATTTAACATAAATTTACAATTTTTATGGTGGTTTTTAATCATAGGTGTCTAATTAAATTATAACTAATTATGAAAATCAAATTAATTCTAAATTATTCCAATTTTCAACAAATTAATCATAATTACAAATTAGATTGCATAATTAGCAAGGCTAGGCATTCAAACTTGTTAAACATATACAGTAGGTCAATCAAAAATTCAAGATTTATCAACAAGAATCGCAAATATTTAATTTAACATCTTAAATTTACGAAATTTTGCATTCGAAAAACTAAAACCTCCGAAAAGTCATAGTTAGGCTTCGAATTTGAGAATTACAAATTTGTCAAAATTTTAGAATGCCTTTTACATGCGGAATTGACACAAAAATCACTCGATTTGGATGAGCAACGAAGAAACTGCCGAAAAACTGCGTACGTATAATTAAATAAACGCAATTTGCAATTAATTAACAATTACGAAAATTAATCACCCCTTTTAATTCTTGCAAATTTGTAATATTTAACCATGTTCATGCAATTTAGATTATGAAAATAATAAGAGGCTCGTGATACCACTGTTAGGTTATGATACATATGACAATTCATAAATCATGCGGAAAAACCATAAAGCCAGGAAAGCATATTATTTACACATAATCATTTAGCATAGTTTAGATGCATACTCTTTGCTGCGTGTCTTCCCTAGCTGCGCCCGAACCGAACAAGAACAAGTCTTTAGGACTCCAAGTGTCGTCCCTCCGTAGATAGTCCACAGCACGTCCGGATCCGCCTTAAGCTTGACCAACTAGGATCGCCCTTAAGGTACTTAGAATTTTCGGCACTTATTAGGCAATTGTATGACTGAATTTTTGCTCTCAAAAATCACTTTGAATACTTGAATACTCTATGTAAATATGTGACCCTAGGCACCTATTTATAGAGTTATGGAAAAGGATTTGGAATCCTATTAGGATACTAATTTATTTAATTATAATCCTACTAGGACTCTAATTAAACAAACTAAATCTTTTAGGATTAGATTTAATCATATGACAAATCCCGGTAGCCTTAGGATTCGAGTAACACACTTCGAGTGATACGCTAGCACCGCACGCAGGCCTTGCGGCCCACGCACAGCGCCAGCCCACTCGTCGCAGCCCCGCGCGCGCGCCAAGGCCATTGCTGGGCCTGGCCTTGCGCTGGACCGGGCGTGGCTTGGCAGCGTGTTTTCGGGCGCTTGGGCTTGCTGAGCGTAGGCCTGGCTTCGTGCTGGGCCTTCGTCTAGCAAGTCTCGTCCGATGCTAATTCGTACGACGCGCTTCCGATTAAATTCCCGATTCCGGAATTTATTTCCGATACGAACAATATTTAATATTTCCGATTCCGGAATTAATTTCCGTTTCGAACAAATATTTAATATTTCCGTTTCCGGAATTATTTTCCGATTTCGATAATATTTCCGATTCTGACAATATTTCCGTTTCCGGCAATATTTCCTATTCCGGCAATATTTCCATTTCCGATAATATTTTCCGATACGTACCATGTTTCCGTTTCCGGCAACATCTACGACTTGGATAATATTTACATTTCCGATACGATCCATATTTCCGTTTTCGGTAATATCATCGTTTCCGGAGCATTCTATTCTTGCCTGTGACGATCTCAGCTCCCACTGAAACCAAAATCCGTCGATTCCGAATATCCATAGATGGAGTATTTAATGCCATTAAATACTTGATCCGTTTACGTACTATTTGTGTGACCCTACGGGTTCAGTCAAGAGTAAGCTGTGGATTAATATCATTAATTCCACTTGAACTGAAGCGGCCTCTAGCTAGGCATTCAGCTCACTTGATCTCACTGAATTATTAACTTGTTAATTAATACTGAACCGCATTTATTAGACTTAACATAGAATGCATACTTGGACCAAGGGCATTATTTCCTTCACATACATCATGGGCCGCACAGTGAATCCCTTCCTATTATAGCTCTCCATGTTCTCCGGGGGTACCACCAGCATGAGCCTCTCCATAAGCCAAACCTTGGGGAGTATACGAGAAACGCATTTCAAAATTCAACATTCAAAATTCAAATACAAGTACAAATTCAACATACAAGAAAGCTCCAGATCCTTACTTGGAGTAACACCGGACTTCTCGACGGCAGAGAAGAGGGGTCCGACTTCAGCATGTCAAGGCCCATCAATGTTTCGCCAATCACAAGCGGCATTGGGTCCCGACCATTAGCAAACTGCTCTACAATCTCTATTAGCGAGACATCACCATGCCAAACCCCTGCTTCAAAAAGAGGAAGCGAGCAAAGATACAAAAATTCAAGGCCCTCAAGCGGAAAACTTTGGGAACATCAAGCCCAGCATAGTAGGTGACAAGGAGGGACAAATCCACCCCTCTGCCATATAAAACAGCACTCAAAATGGGGGCTTCAAGCCCAAATATCTTTCAAAACTCAAGAAAAAGTGTTCTTCAACACTGGGCATGCATGGCTCCGGCATAATGGGCCACCCTAATATGGCACTAAACTCTTCAGGGAGGGGACATACCTCATTATTCCCAAAGCGGAAGACATGATGATTCGGATCCCAAGCCTCCAAAGCAGCAAGAATGAAGTGCACATCCAGCTTTACAAACTGGAAGGAGGCGAGCACCCCAAGATGCATGCCATCAAGCTCCCTTTTCTCCAACTTGCCTAGCGAACCAAGCCACGAGTTCAAGGCATTTTCAAAGGACATAGCCATTTTCTCTTTTTTTTCGTAAGGACACGGTATGCAAGGAATAGCAGGAAAGGATTGATGCAAGAAATGATCCGAAATACTTCCAATTTATACAAGAGTCGGCTTGCACGACAGCACACTGGCGCCAGGCGCCATGTCCTGCGCTAGGCGCAAGGGACTGCAGCCAAGGACGAGGCCACCACCCTCTTTTATGACTCCAAGTATACACTCTATAGTGTTTCGAACCGCAAAGTACAAACCTCCATTATTCAAGATTCCAAAGCGGCAAGCCGCGCAAATTCAAGCAGTCCGGATCAACGCTTCGGGCAGATTTTGGGTCGATTTATTCAAAATTCAAGCATTCTAGTCCTAGATCGGCGTCCTAAGTCGAGTCTGCATATGCATAGCAAAAGTTGAATATACTTTGAGTTGCGTTTTTCCTCACCAAAAAACCTCAGTCAAAGTGAGGGCTTATAGTGGGTATATACACCCGAAAAAATGCGCAAATTTTTTCAAATTTTTTACAAAATTATCATGCATGCATATAGCTACAAATTTCAAGGCACACACAACGCATACAATTTCAAACAATCAAACATACAAAAGCCAAAACTCCAAAAATTTCAAACCAATTCAAGTTCAAATCCATACAACCATACAAAAATTCAAGTTCCAAACCATACAAATCCTTACAAATACAATCCAGCCTATACAAAATCAACCCAGGCAAGCTGGAACTCGCTACCATGCAGGGTCACTCTGAGTCATCATCAGCTATGACGTCCACCACAGGCTCCTTGTCCCTGTTTCTGAAGGAAATATGTCCTTCACCCAAGGTGCATTAAGTCTAATACCAAGGTTCAGATTAATTGCGAACAATTAATTCAGTGAGATCAAGTGATCGGAACAGCTAGCTGGAGCAATGCTTCCGATCAGTGAGTTCTAATGGATATTGAACTCACAACTTACTCTTGATTGAACCTACAAGGTCACACCAATGACACGTAACAGATCACCGGATTAAATGAATCGGAAATTCATTTAATAGCTTTTCGGGAATTAGTTGGAAACGTATTATACGATACGACCTTTGTCGGAATCGTATATCGTATCGCGAATATTCATAAGCTCGGCGACACGAATAAATCGTATCGTACGACGGTGATTCGTCGTATACGAAAAGATAAATCATATATATCGGAAATATATTAAACCGCGAATACGAAGGGCATCGGAGTTGTCGGCCCGTCGAGCCAAGCACGTAAGCGTGCAAGGCCCTACGAGCCAGCAAGCTCGCGAGCAAGGGCGAACAAGGCCAGCCCATTGGGCGCGAGCACGCAACAGCACGCAATAGCGCACAGCAGCGACGAGCGAGCAAGGCCCACGGTCCAGCTTCTCGGCGCGCGCGCTGTGGGCTTCGGCCTGCAGTATGTCGCTGGGCGCGGGCATGCGGTCCGTGTTGCTTGGCTTGCACGGCTTGCTAGCCGGCCTTGCTTCTTAGCTTGGTCGGTTAGTAAGGTTATGTAAATAACCTTACAACCTAATTTCCAACTTAACACAATTAATTACTCAAACCCTATAGACACAGAGAACCCTAATTCTCTCTGTGCCTCCAAAGTGAGTTCTTCCCAAAAGCAAAGTATCTTGATCAATTGTCTAAGCTACGATTATCAAGACGGATCTGATCGTGTCGGTGAACCAATTAGAGGAACGGAAAGTGGAGTTCTTTGTTCGTGTTCGTTGACAGATTATTGTGGAAAACACGCTTCGAATGTAAGTGTGCTTAATCTCTGCTTTATACATGTTTCCTGGCTTTGGGGATTGTTCCGGACATGTTATTATGTTTAACTGTATTCCCCAACAGTGGTATCATGATCCTTATGTATTCAAAGCATGAATTAGCATGATTACTATTGTTTTTGCATCTGTCGAAATTTTGGATTTTTTGTTGATTTTTCGGAATTTTTTACGAATTATTGGATGAATTGCGTATAATCAGGTCCGAAATCAAAAATCATCGCTTTTTCGATTTTAAAAACCCTAATCTGATGGAAAAATATTTTCTAAGATCAACTCATGAGAATAGAATTGCAAAAACAGGCCTCGAAGTATCGTTTTTTGGGCGTTTTTGTTAATTTTTCATTAAAAATTAAAAGTGTCGGACAGTAATTCAATTAAAAGGTAGACCTAAACTACTCGGAATTGCTTGAAATTTTGACACAATGTTGCTAAGTATATGCTTGATCTATGGTAAAATTTCGGATTTTTGCGATAAGTATAAACCCTAATTTTGCCTTTCCCCAATTCGTAAAATTTGAAAACCTAATTGAATTTTAATTAATTTTGGTTTAATAATTCGGTTAATTGGGGAAGGGGGTATAATTTCATGGGTCAGTGGCTAATTTTAAAAATTATTGGATTAAAATTTTGAATGGTTTCGTTAATTTTAATCTCACTTAAACCAAATTATTAATAATCTGAAATTTAATTGTTTATGAACGATTTAAAGCTTCGGATTTTATTAATTAAAAGTTCAAACTTTAATGTTGATTCATTCGTTCATAAAAGTTTGAATATTGTTAGCCCTTGATTTATTAATTTTACGAAATTGGATTGTTGTTAAAGTTTATTAAATCGTTAAAAACCGTTGTTTTTCGAAAATAAAATCGTAACTTTTTGAAAAATAAAATTAATGCAAGTTCGTAAATTAAATTTAATTTTAATTAAGTTGGTCCGTATTGCGAACCAAAAACACGAACATGAACATGATGGAAGTATGGCTCGTCGAGCCATACGAGGCCATTGCGCTCAGGCCGAGCCACGCGACACGGGCAGCAGCAGCTGTGCTGCGTGCCTCGTGCGCGCTAGGTGAGGAAGGGGCAGGCGAGGGAGCTTGCGGGGCTGCGACGAAGCGAGGCGCAAGCCTTGCGACGTCTAGCACACACACGATGCACAACACGTAGCGCAGGGGCAGCATGGCTGCGGGGACGCGGTGCGCGCGCGCGCGATGGGGCTGGGGTGCGTGAGCTTTGCTCGTATGCTCTTGGGCCTCACGCAAGGCGGGGCTGGGCGCAAGCCTAGCCCGATTTAGCAATTGGAATTTTTTTATCAAAAATCGTTTAATTCGTTGAGCTTCGTATATTTGCATTAATTTGAGCTAACGGGATATTTAATTTAATATTTTATTTGCTTGGGCAGGGCCGCGAGTTTTAATTTAATATTTCATAATGAATTATCCGGAATAATTATTGGTTTGAGTGGGAGCCACTAAATGAAATTAAAATGAAATAATTATTTTAATTATTTCGTAGGTCGCATTATTTTAATTAAATTCAATTTTAATTAGAATTAAGTGTAAGGATTAATAATTTGGAAATTGATTAATCTTTTAGGACGCGTTTATGTGAACGTGAATTTTAATTAATTCACGTAACTACTTGCATATTAACATGGGCCATTCGTTTTAGCATACGAATGGGTGAATGCATAGAATATATATTTTATGCAATGCAGGTACTCCAAGAGACTAGTATGGCCAATTTAGGATAGTTAAATACGGTCTGCGTACCGTTCTATCTTTGAATGTAAAGTTTTAAATATGGTCTGCGTACCATGGAAATTTTGATGTAATTTTATTATTTTCAAGTATTTCTAAGTTTAGAACTTTAAGTTAGCATTTGAACGAAGATTCAAGACGATGTCAAGCTAACAAGGAGGTGATGAAGATTGGATGCTTCAAGACAAGATGTTTTGGGCCGAACTAGATCACCATTTATTTATGCAATTTAATATATATATATATATATATATATATATATATATATATATATATATATATATATATATATATATATATATATATATATATATATATATATATATATATATATATATATATATATATATATATATATATATATATGTATAAGGTTGGGCAACCTTCCATTGCTGCGGCTGGCCATTCCCTGTTAGCTGTTTCAGCAACCATCTTTTGATCCCGGCCAGGGACTGACCGGAGGTGGAACAGGACTGGGTTTCCTCCAAGGGAAGAACTAGTAAGGTTTTCTCTCTGCCTTTAGCTGTCCCAAAGGACCTTGAAAGAGGGAGAGATCCCCTTACGCGGTCAACGAACTCATACTAATGCTAGGACTTGTCGTAAGAAAATTAGGAAATGAAAGAAGTCTACCGAAAGCCTTTGTTGTCTGATCAATCATACTGATCCGGATCTATCTACCCGACATTTCATCCTCCCCGTGATCGTGACTCATGGGACGAAATAATGTCAGCCTTCTGTGAATGGGTACTCGAACTCACCTCGACTAAGAATAGTTACATTCTCCGGTTGTCCCTGGACCCCAAGAGGGTACGATTATTTGAAACCGAAAGTGGAGCCTGGGCGGATACAAGTTGCAATTTAGTTGGCAAGTATGTCATCTGAAGCAGACCTTCCCCCGGCCTTTGATGAGAAAAAGCTGACCGCACACACACGGGACCTGACCTACTAATCATCATCTCATCTAGCGCGAAGCAAAATGAAAGGTCCCCCTTCCCGGCACCCCTAGCCACCTACCTACTCGTGCTCGCTCTGGGTGGCCACCAGAATGCGTGAACGAGCCGCTGCTCGCAGAAGCTTCACCGCCGAACGTTCTGCTGCTCGCCCATCTTGATTTTAGTCACTGTTCGTATACCTGCCCCTTTTTCCCTTCCCTAATGAAGTAGTCCACATATATATATATATATATATATATATATATATATATATATATATATATATATATATATATATATATATATATATATATATATATATATATATATATATATATATATATATATATATATATATATATATATATATATATGCGTGAGTGTATGAATGTATGTATGCTTTGCATGAACAGGTTGTTTCCTATGAATCGATTAGTTCTAAGTTCACTAAATAATCAAACCAACATAGAAACAACTAGGTCCAAGTAATATTGAGTTTAAAAATTGCCTTTCAAATCAACACTTACAAAAATCTAGGGATCTAAGATAGTAGGTTTACGCTAAAGCGAGGTGCTATTTTAGTTGACTTAGGTGGTAAGGCGTCCTAAAGGAGCACGTTGATTGTGGTTACAACTCAAACAACAATGGCATTAAGTTGTGGCAATGGGATAAATTATGGCATTAATTTATTAACCAAGAGTAATTTGGAGATTACTAGCAATAGGTTTTGCTTACCTAAAATCTTAAACTACTTAAGACATGCTAAAGCTGCTTAAGGATTTAGGACTTTTGGGGTCTTGGAATCGTTTCATTCATTTTGGACCATGTTTTTGCTTTTTGCATGAATGAAATGTTTTTAATAGCTTTAATGATTGCATGGTTTTGCTTTTATTTCAAAGTTATTGAATTGTATGAATGGTTATTTATTGCAAATTCTTTTCGATTGTAGTCATCAAAATGGTCGCAAACATAACAACAATCATATCATCTGAAATTCTGGATGTCGAGTTAGACTTGACCAATTTTCTTGAATGGAAAGAGAAACTTGTCGAAGTTTTGAAAGTTAATGGCATACACTATGTCATTGAACAACCTTTCCCTAGCTATGATGCGCGAGGCATGACTCCTGAAAGGTACAGAAGTTGGGCACTTCACAAATACCTTGTCACGGAGTTCATCCTTAAGTCTATCCCTGAGAGTTGCAGAGGGAGGTTCATTACTTTTGAACCTCAAGCTCTCCTAAGTAGCCTCGAGGATAAGTGTGTGGGTTTTCGACCCTTGTGCCAAACTGGTGGCAATGGGGTTGACGAATTGACTAATTCGATGAGCGATCTCAAGCTCATAACCCCACGCAAGTCGTGCCTAGAAATCGAACTTCTGGAGGCACAAAGGCGCATCTACTCTGACAAGATGGACAAAAACACATCAATTCGGTCTCATGTGGATATGATGTCTGGATTATTTTTCACAATTGAGAGACTTGGTGGTTCCATCAAAGAGTCGGTAGCTAATGCACTAGTGTTGAATTCTCTTCATAAGGATTATGAGGGTTTTAAGATGCACTATCTCTTTCATCAGAAAGAGAGCACATTCTGTGAACTTGTGGAATTACTCATGAAATGCGAGAAAATCCTTAAGTTCAATCAAGACCCTTTGAATGTGAGGTGCACTAAATTCCAGAAAGTAGGCAAGGGGAAGAAAAGCAAGGTTGCATCTTCGTCCACTCCCGGAGGGCATCTGGCGCCTTCCAAGAGCAAGATGAAGAGGAATGCTTCTCCTTCTACATCGCAATGCTTCAATTGTAATGAAATTGGTCATTACAAGCGAGATTGCCCCAAACTAAAGGAAGAGAAGAAGGACGGAAACGTTGCTTCTCCTTCAGGTATGTATGTTATACATTGTAATCTTGCTAATTCTACTTCTTGGGTATTAGATACTGGTTGTGGCTCACACTTATGTTCCAATTCAGAGGGACTAAGGAGAAGTAGAAGGCTTGATAAAGGCGAGATGGATCTACGCGTGGGAAATGGAGCACGGATTGTTGCATTAGCCGTAGGATCTTATTTTATTTCTTTTCCTAGTGGGTTTGTTTTGGAACTAGAAAACTGTTACTATGTTCCTAGTATCACCAGAAACATTATTTCCGTTTCAAGTTTGGATTCTAAAGGTTTTAGTTTTCAATTTAAAGACAATAGTTGTTCTTTTTCTTTGAATGGAATGTTTTATGGTTCAGCACAACAAGAAAACGGTCTTTATGTGCTAGATACGAGCAAACACATTTATAACATAAATACCAAAAAGGCTAAAACTGGTGATTCGGATATCACATTTCTGTGGCATTGTCGATTAGGCCATATAAACATAAAGCGCATGGAATTACTTCAACGGAAAGGAATTCTAGAATCATTCGACTTAGAGAAGATTGATCAACGCGAATCTTGTTTACTTGGCAAAATGACCAAGCAACCTTTCTCAAAGGTGGGAGAAAGAGCAAGCGAACTACTAGGGCTAATACATAAGGACGTATGTGGGCCTATGAGTACGAAAGCTAGAGGTGAGTTCAGCTATTTCATAACGTTTACGGACGACTTCAGTAGATATGGCTATATTTACTTAAAGAAGCACAAGTCTGAATCGTTTGAGAAATTCAGAGAATTTCAAAATGAAGTAGAGAATCAACATGGCAAGAAAATCAAAGCTCTAAGATCGCATCGAGGAGGTGAATATCTTAGCCACGAGTTTGATGACCATCTAAAAGAATGTGGTATTCTTTCTGAATTGACTGCTCCGGGGACACCTCAATGGAATGGAGTGTCGGAACGGAGAAACATGACCTTACTCGATATGGTCAGGTCAATGATGGGTCAGGCCGAACTTCCTTTACAGTTCTGGGGACATGCATTGCAAACTGCAGCATTCACACTGAATCGTGCTCCGTCAAAAGCTGTTGAAAAGACTCCATACGAATTATGGACTGGGAAACTTCCAAAGTTGTCTTTTCTGAAGATTCGGGGTTGCGAAGCATATGTCAAGCGATTAATTTCAGACAAGCTACAACCTAAATCTGACAAATGTTTCTTCGTTGGGTATCCAAAAGAAACTATGGGGTATTATTTCTACAACAAGTCAGACAACAAGGTATTCGTTGCTCGTGACGGTGTCTTTTTGGAAAGAAATCATATTTCCAAATTGACAAGTGGGAGAATAATAGACCTCGAAGAGATTCGAGACGAATAACGAACTCAGAACTCTTTAGAAGCATTTCAAGTTGATGAACCTCCAAGGTCTTTAGAAGAGCCAGTGGGAGTAGTTCCTCAAAATGTTGTTGCCCCTCGTAGGCCAAATAGAACTATTTTTCAGCCGGACAGATGGACAGGCGTCCTCTTGACTGAAAACTTAGACGTTCTCATATTGGATAGTGATGAACCTTTGACATACAAGCAAGCTATGACGAGCCCAAGCTCCATTAAATGGTTAGAGGCCATGCAATCTGAAATAGACTCCATGTCTGAAAATCAAGTCTGGGATTTGGTTGATTTGCCGGATGGGTTCACACCTATCGGATGCAAATGGGTCTTCAAGTTGAAGAAAGACAAAGATGGAATTGTATACATATACAAGGCTAGATTGGTAGCAAAAGGTTACAGGCAAGTTCACGGCGTTGACTACGATGAAACCTTTTCTCCAGTCGCGATGCTTAAGTCTATTCGGATAATCCTTGCGATTACCGCTTTTCATGACTATGAAATATGGCAAATGGATGTCAAAACTGCCTTCTTGAACGGTGTTCTTGAAGAGACTGTGTTCATGACACAGCCGGAGGGTTTTGTCGATCAAAAGAACCAAGGAAAGGTATGCAAGCTTAAGAAGTCCATCTACGGACTAAAGCAGGCATCAAGGAGTTGGAATAAACGATTTGATGAAGCAGTCAATAAGTTTGGCTTCATCAAGAATCAGGACGAATCTTGTGTATACAAGAAGGTCAGTGGGAGTAAAATTGCATTCCTAGTCTTGTATGTTGACGACATACTACTTATTGGAAACGACATTCCTATGTTGGAGTCTGTAAAGACTTGGCTCGGGAAGTGTTTCTCAATGAAGGACTTAGGAGAGGCATAGTACATATTGGGCATCAAGATCTATAGGGATAGATCTAAGAGGATGATTGGATTAAGCCAAAGCACTTACATTGACAAAGTGCTAGCTAGGTTCAATATGATGGAAGCCAAGAAAGGCCATCTACCCATGTCACATGGCGTATATCTAAGCAAAAATCAGTGTCCCAAAACATCTGATGGGCGTAGAAAGATGAGTGGAATTCCATATGCTTCGACTATTGGATCCATCATGTATGCTATGATTTGTACAAGGCCGGATGTTTTGTTCGCACTCAGTGCAACGAGCAGGTACCAGTCAGAACCAGGTGAGGCGCATTGGACTGCTGCCAAGAACATCCTAAAGTACCTGAAAAGGACTAAGGATCAGTTTCTGGTTTATGGTGGTACAGATGAGTTGATTGTTAAGGGCTATACGAGCGCAAGCTTTCAAACCGACAGAGATGATTTCAGATCACAGTCTGGGTTTGTGTTCTGCCTCAACGGCGGAGCAGTAAGCTGGAAAAGTGCTAAGCAAAGCACTATTGCGAATTCTACAACTGAAGCCGAGTACATTGCTGCCTCAGAAGCAGCAAAGGAAGCTGTTTGGATTCGGAAGTTCATCGAAGAACTTGGTGTTGTCCCCTCCATTAAAGGACCAGTGGCTTTGTATTGCGACAATAGCGGAGTCATTGCCCAGGCAAAGGAGCCTAGGAGCCACCAGAAGTCCAAGCACGTACTGCGGCGATTTCATATACTTCGAGAGATCGTTGAAAGAAAGGAAATCAAGATTTGCAAGGTTGGAACTGACGACAACGTCGCGGATCCATTGGCTAAACCGTTGCCACAAGTGAAACACAACGCACATGTAGCAACCATGGGAATCAAGAAAGTTGGAGGATGGCTTTGATTTTCTAAGTATTGTTTTAGAACATCTGTTAGATCTATGTTTAAAACAATTGGTTTAACCATTTCATATTTATGAAATTTATTTATTTCATATTCATTTAATTGTGGTTTAGAATTAAATGATAAGTCCATGTGATTCAAATCATTCAAATGGGATGTCAAGATGGATTCTTCGACAAAGAAACACCCATAAGTGAACTTGAATATTGAAGTCACAAAGGATCCCTAATCCAGGTCATTGAAAGGTGGACAACCAATGACTAATGAAGATTAGATTGCAAGTAGATTACTTAGTTCTGTTTCTTGAACTAGAGTGACTGGATGTCAGAATCTTTTGCATAGATACTTATTGGATCTTGTATCGGATTGACCATGAGAACGCTTTAAGAGATTAAAGTCATGTCATAGGTAGTTCTCATTAATGGTGATTAGAAACCGTTCCTCAGAACATGAGCGATTATGTCTGCTCGTTTGAGAATTAGTTCGCTTTGATACTAGCTAAACGTCGCACCGTAAAAGGAGGCTATAAAAGCAGTTATTGGGCGTACTATGAATCAAAGTGAGTGTTCATAGATTGCAAGAATGGATTGTCCTCCTATCTTTGATAGGATATGGTGTTGTTGTGTAACAAGGCCTCTCGGAGAGTTAGATACTGTAAAATGTATGGCCGTGCTCAGAATGGTTAGGCTTAACCTTCTGCAAAAGTTTGACAGTTGAACTCTGTAATCCGAGAAACACTTCTGGACCTAATAAGGATGGCTTGGATCTTACCTTATGTTCAGTAAGTAACACTAAGCGACAAAGGAATGTGGATGCACACTTGTCTGAATGACAAGTGGGAGATTGAAGGAAATATGTCCTTCACCCAAGGTGCATTAAGTCTAATACCAAGGTTCAGATTAATTGCGAACAATTAATTCAGTGAGATCAAGTGATCGGAACAGCTAGCTGGAGCAATGCTTCCGATCAGTGAGTTCTATGGATATTGAACTCACAACTTACTCTTGACTGAACCTACAAGGTCACACCAATGACACATAACAGATCACCGGATTAAATGAATCGGAAATTCATTTAATAGCTTTTCGGGAATTAGTTGGAAACGTATTATACGATACGACCTTTGTCGGAATCGTATATCGTATCGCGAATATTCATAAGCTGGGCGACACGAATAAATCGTATCGTACGACGGTGATTCGTCGTATACGAAAAGATAAATAATATATCGGAAATATATTAAACCGCGAATACGAAGGGCATCGGAGTTGTCGGCCCGTCGAGCCAAGCACGTAAGCGTGCAAGGCCCAACGAGCCAGAAAGCTCGCGAGCAAGGCCAGCCCATGGGGCGCGAGCACGCAACAGCACGCAATAGCGCACAGCAGCGATGAGCGAGCAAGGCCCACGGTCCAGCATCTCGGCGCGCGCGCTGTGGGCTTCGGCCTGCAGTGTGTCGCTGGGCGCGGGCGTGCGGTCCGTGTTGCTTGGCTTGCACGGCTTGCTAGCCGGCCTTGCTTCTTAGCTTGGTCGGTTAGTAAGGTTATGTAAATAACCTTACAACCTAATTTCCAACTTAACACAATTAATTACTCAAGCCCTAGAGACACAGAGAACCCTAATTCTCTCTGTGCCTCCAAAGTGAGTTCTTCCCAAAAGCAAAGTATCTTGATCAATTGTCTAAGCTACGATTATCAAGACGGATCTGATCGTGTCGGTGAACCAAGTAGAGGAACGACAAGTGGAGTTCTTTGTTCGTGTTCGTTGACAGATTATTGTGGAAAACACGCTTCGAATGTAAGTTTGCTTAATCTGTGCTTTATACATGTTTCCTGGCTTTGGGGATTGTTCCGCACATGTTATTATGTTTAACTGTATTCCCCAATAGTTTCGCCTCCTGAGGCGCTCCAGATCCCGATCCAGCTCTGTCCCAGGGGTACTAGGATCCTGCTCCGAGATACGAAGTGTGCAAGGAGAGGGATGGACTCCCTGCTGAGGAGAGGGATACTAATAAGGCCGCGGCATCGCCATGTACTGGTACGGCGCAAACATCTGAGCCTGACGCATCCTCTCCTTCTCTGCATACTAAGGCCATGTATCGTCACCCCAAGGCTGAGGACCACTCCCTCCGAAGTATTAACCGGGAGGAGAAACAAAGGGCCTCGACCTGCTTGCACCTCCAAACGAATGCCTGGTAGGATCAACATGTACAAAAGAGGCAGCCCTCTGATCAGCATTCGAATGCCTCTGATGAGCTCCAGCACCGGACCCCTGTCCCAGGTCAAAGCTCAGTCCCTCCTGCCTCAAGGACGTCTCTGCCTGGGGCTCCCTGTCAACGGATCCTCTGCAATCTCGACGACGCTCCTATATAAAATACAAATTTCAAGAATCAGCATCCAAGTTCGAATTTCCAGAATACAAATTTCAAAATCAAGTAAAGCACCTCTCTGTCCCGGCCAGAAAGCTTCCGGGTCAGCTTGGCACAATGCCTCTTCCAGGAATCAATCAAGAGCATCCAGCGACGCACTCTCGCCCGAGGCGCCTGCATACAAAATTCAAGATCAATTTCCAGATACAAGATTACAATCAGTTTCAAGAAAATGCAACAGTACTTACAGCGGCATAATGCTCAGGTACAGCATCATAAGATCTCTGGTGCGGAGGAGAAGCTACAGGAATGGTCATCTCCACTTATTCCCCGTCCGAGTTCTCATAGCGGAGGATCCTATCAGCATGAGGAATGTCCTCAGGATCAAACTCCTCCTCCTACATACAATCATACAATTATACAAGAATACAAGAATACAAGATACAAAGTTCAAAAGCTCACCGGCAGTACGAAGCGTACTGGTGGAGCCAGCCTCCTCAGGAAGTTGTCATAGCTACTCTTCCTGTGTACAAAATCCCTCCAAGAGCGGCAAACCGCATCGCCCATAGCGTTCACATAGAGCCGGGCAAGATCTTCATCCGGCGCCAGCATGGACTCCAGTGGGTCCTTGGGGACAAACCTGACCCCCGAATGGTGTTGAAGGGACACTCGCTCCCCCAAATACCACATGTGGCGGTACACCCCTGGAAGCAAAATCCGCCGTCCAGACAAGAAATGGGCACGAGCAGCCGAGGCAGGTACAGGCGCGTTGGCAAAAGGACGCCACACCACCTGCAAAGTAGACAACTCAGGCAACTATACAAATACAAATACAAGAGAGCAAACAGTACAAAAAGATTACCTCATCAGCAGGTAGAACTCTCCAAGCTCCGCTCCTATCCAAGAGGCAGCATACGGGTAAGCCGAAACTCCAGTATGATCCGGTGCCAAAATCGGAAAGTGCTCATATATCCAAATCTTTTAAAAAGCAAGCAAAATATCAGTCAAGTTCAAATACAAACATACAAGTACAAGGCACAAAGTAGAAGGAGTCTTCAATACCTCCAACACACTCCACAGGGTAGCCATGCTCGGCTCACTCTCCGGCACAGTCCGGGAGGCCCACTTCATCTCGTACAAGAGGTGGCTATACGCCAAACCACCCCAGTTGTAGCTCGAAACAGCCCTCAAGTCCTGCAGAACTGACATGAATCTAATATGCACCCGACTGTTCCTGCTCGGGGCCACAACTCTGCTCACCAAAGCTAGAAGGAAGAGCCTCACCCTCTGCTCTGCGGACACACCCACACCACAGATAGCATCCACAATCACCGTCACGGAAGCATGGGTGTCGTCCTTTGACAAGTCAACAACAGGGCCGAGCAAGGCCCTGGCAGCGGCCGAGCGCCACGTCAGCTCCGAATCAAAGGTCACATTCCTCTCGGAAAAAGGAAGACCCGTAATCACCTGCAAACTCAAAGGGGGTAATGGTGATCTCCCCCCAGGTCATGTGGAAGGTGTTGGTGGTATCCCACCACCACTCCAACAAAGCCCACAACCGGGGTTTGATCCCCGTTCTCCTTGAAGTGCCTCCCATGGCACGCCAGAAATCAGCCAGGCCCGTCTGTGACCAGATCTCCATGGCCTCCTCATCAGCACGAAGGGCTTTAAAGGCCTTTTGAACCTCCGCCAAGGACCAGAAAGTGCGAAACGGCTTTCCATCGGCCTACAGGTGAACGAGTCAGCTCAAAACCTATACAAGTACAAAATACAAATTCAAAATATAAGTACAAGAATCACCAAGCCAGCGCGAGGCCGCTGAGACAAGTGGAACTCCGGTCGAAATACCAGGTCGGAAGGACTCCACCCAGTACCAACAAAAACAGGTGTTCCTCGGGGAATCATACCCCCGTCCGGCGCATTTATCGCAGCCGCTTCATCATTCGAAGCATCCTCCTCAGCAGCTCGAACCACTGAACATTCGGCGAGCTTCCTCCGAGTGTGACGAGGCATACTAAATCAAGTGGAGTACAAAGTGTCAAAATTCTAAACTGGGGGCTATCCTATACTTGCCCATGCAAAATCAAAATTCAAAAGGCTATCCTATACTAGCCTATACAAAGTCAAAAATTCAAAAATCCCAAGTGCTAATTCAGCCAGGGACCCCTAGTTCAAAAATACAAGTTCTACACCAACGCCTAGGCTATCCATGCCGAAGCAGGTATACAAGTTCTACACCAACGCCTAGGTTATCCACGCCGAAGCAGGTATACAAGTTCAACACCAACGCCTAGGCTATCCACGGCGAAGCAGGTATACAAGCTCAACACCAACGCCTAGGCTATACACGCCAAAGCAGGTATACAAGTTCAACATCAACGCCTAGGCTACTTATGCCGAAGCCAATATTCCAAAAACTCTACAAAAACAACATCTAGGCATCCTAGCCTATTCTCCTCTTGAGATCCCGTAAGGTCACCAGTGAGACTACTATCTACAAATACCGGGTACAACATTCAAGAAAATTTCAAAAAAAATTCAAATCTACAAGTTCCAACAGTTCAAGTTCGAGTGGCTATCAAACAATTTTCTACAAGATTCAAGAAGCCTACTATCATGCAACCATCATTTCAAGGTGCAAGAAAATCAAAACTACATGCAATCCTAGAGTACTTTCATACGCAAAAACATGAAATACTTACATGGACAAGGCAAGAACAAGACCAAGGGAAGAGCTTAATCGACCTTTGAGAGAAAGAGCAAAAGAATTTCAAGTGAATGTGCCTCAAAATGGCACGGCGAGGGGTGCTTTTATAGCACAGCCCCGCACCAGGCGCCAAGGCCCGCGCTGGGCGCAGCCTGCTGCATGCGCAGATTCTGCCGCGCGTGGTCTCCCGTGCTGATTGCACGTCCTTTACTGCTACGGTCTTCTACACCAAGCATCAAGCGTCGCATCAGGCATCTTTCGAAAATGCGGGTATACACCCGTATCTCGAAATAAAAACAGATGAATATTTCAAGAATACAAAGTCCAAAAAATACAACGACTCAGGAGTTCGAATCCCAACGGACCCAAGCTCCAGGAAAGTCAGCCGAAATTTTAAAATCTTAAGGGCCATTAAAAAACTCTTATCCCCAGCAAAGCACATCCCCAACGGATTAACTCCGGGTATTCAAAATTCAAAAATTCAAGGTTCAAAATTTCAAAATTCAAGATTCAAAAATTCAAGGTTCAAAATTTTCGATGCCAAGCTCAGTCCGGACCGATGGCGGAAGAACAGTACAAGTACAAACCGGAGTCGTCACAGCCGAACAGAGGTAGACTCTATCCTTTTTCTAACGCCTATTTTGTGCAGGTACCGGCATACAAAGAGTGGTCTTGATTGCAGAACATCTTGACCATTCTCCGTCCCTTTCGAAAAACATTGACTTGCACTTTCCTAACCGAACGCTCAGTCAAAGTGGGGGCTTCTGTAGACACCTAATTCGTGTCTCCCCTCTGGGATGATGACTATACCATTATCCTTACTAGGCGGTTAAATAAACTCTGTGCGGAAATCCCAATTGCTAAGACCATCTCCAAAATACAAGATCCAAAATCCAATCCCCGAGGTCGTTCCCCTCCCGGAACTCGGTACAAAATACAATTCTCAAAAATCAATTTCAAAATCCAAGTACAATCTCATCTAGCAGACCATTCCATTGGTCTTACTACGCCTTTTCCACTCAAAATCATATAAGGCAAGTCAAATTCAGGCGCCGACCCACAAAACCGAGCAAGCCGGGCCCCGTCCCGTACAACCGGAATTCAAAACCCGTAACGGCTTGTTTTTTTACGCAAAATCAAGTCTTAACCTCCAAGAAAGCACTACATGCCAAGCATCGTACTATTCGTACAAAGGTACATCAATACAAGACCAATCAAGGACGGATCCCGCGTCCTTGATTTTGGCAATATGCATGCCACGTCACCAGCGCCCAGCGCTGGTTTGGCGTGCTACGCTGGCACTGGCTGGCGATTTCCAGCCATTTTTCCTATAAATACCTCCTAATTTTCAGCATTTAGGGAGGCAACTTCAATATACAACGTCGTAATACAAAAATTACGCCTCAAATTCAAGTCCAAAAATCCTTCAAAAACACATACAAACTTCAAGTTCTAAGCAATTGGGAGCTCTAGAAGGAATTCTTGCCTAAACCTAAATAGGTAATTCCAAATCCCACAATATTCAATCATGTTTCTTTGATTTCCTATTTCAAAAATGATTAGCAAGTTGGCATTTTTACTACTAAAAATGTCACTTGCAACAATCATACATCTTTTCAAAATCCAAACTTTTCAAAATACAAAAATGCAAACTTTCAAGATTCAAGGATGTTCAAAGTTGTTTGTAATCACTTCTTTGAACTAGAATCACTTTCAAGTATGGAGTAATCAAATATGACACCTTTTTAACTTCTAAAGGTTTAGTCTTTTGAGATTCAAGACTCCATTTTTCAATATACAAGTTCAAGTTTTCAAATTTCAAGATCCCACAATGTTTTAGGGTTGCTCATGACTACTTCCCTAAACTAGGATCCTTTCAAAGTAAGAGCACATCAAAGATCTAACCTTTTCAACATTAAAAGGTCCGGTCTTTGAGATTCAAGTCTCTTAAGTTTCAATATTTCAAGTACAAGTTCAATATTTCAAGTTCAAGTTCAATTATTTCAAGTTCAATATTTCAAGATTCAAACTTTCAAGTTCAAGTTCTATATGCAAGATCTAGGATACTTTGGGATGAGAAACTTCTCCCAAGTTGAGATTTTTGGCTTTGAATTCGTGTCGGGCGCACTTATTTTTAAGGAGCCGCTTGGCGTTCGAATCTCATGTGCCCAAGTACAAATTTCAATATCGCAATTTCGATTACGCACCTTTCAATATTGCAATTTCAATTATGCACCTTTCAATACCGCAATTTCAATATCCCACTTTCCATTCCGCAATTTCAATATCGCACTTTCAATTCCGCATTTCAATTCCGTATCTTTACTTGCCTAGTCCTTCTAGGCAATGTGGACCTACTCCCTAGTCCTTTTCTAGGGGGTCTTGTATTTACTAATTCCGCACTTATTTACAATTGTGATGTTGCTTTATTTGCTTTATTGCTTTCATCACCATACATGCTAAATACAACAAAATGCAAGGTTACATCACGCTTAACAAAGATAATTTCTTGGACAAACCGATCTTAGGTTCCCTTAAATTACCTTTAAAGCAAAGTGACCGCCATACAATTAGAGATTCTATTTGCTCTAAAATTCAAACCCACATAGTCTAATCGAGGGTATATTTTCGAAAATGCTATGTCACGTACTCGAATAATTTCTAAAGCTCGCGGAATAAGCATCTCGTTCCCGTGCCCGGATCTCACCCATCCATTTCGAGGATTCAAAGCCTTATCCAAAATAGAGTCACTTGCGGTCTTTCCAAACGAGACTTTAAATAACATTTGGTGGCGACTCCTTCGAGGTACAAAAATACAATGGTTTTCTAAAAAACCGCCCCCTTGTAGGGAAAGATCATACTTGCGATGCGAACTCAAAAACGCCCCCTACAACTGCATATGTCTAATTTGGTGTTTATTAATTTGAAGCACATAGTTCAACTAGAAAATTAATTACACAAATTGTAAGATTGTCTAATTGAAAAATTAGATGGTATGATAAATGACGTAAAGTGCCTGTGTAATTGACAAATTTAATGGATCATTTTCACTTTATGGTATACATGTCTATTGTCAAATATTGAGCTAAAGAAAAATCTAAAAATTTATCTATTCAATGTATTAACCGGGGCATCGCCCGGGCCACACACTAGTTTCTAATTAAAACAAAGGTTTTATAATCTTAAATAGTTGCTGCAAATTTAGTAAACATGGATAATAATTAAGTTTTTCCATTGTGTTTATAGGAGGTGATTTCTAGCTTAGAGTCGTGATTCGCACAGTGGCCCCCGTACTTAGGTATTTCAGGTACGTACATGACTAGGGTGACCACCTATTTCATGAGGATTATATGACTTACATTGATTGTGAATCATGTGAACTTAAAGTGTTGAGAATTCATGTTTGATGTGTGAACAAGAATGTTGTGAATTATTATTGAATTTATGAATTCTATGTGAACAATCATGTTATGGACTTTTATAATCGTTGAATTATGCCAAGCATGTTGTTCGAATTGATATGCGTGTATGAGTGTTTCGCATGCAAGTTATTATGATTATACTATTGTACGGGATGTCTAGCATACTTTGAGCCTAGTGGATTTGCCTCAGTGCATCGTTTATTCTACCGCCGAGTAGAATACATTTAAGAAGTTTATGTGGATTGAACTAAGGACTATGCGTGCTAAGGGCACACCCCGCTTGTTAACTGGCAATGTCGGGTTATCTCAACAGTGTTTTGAGAAGGAAAAATGGGAGTAATTTCACTTGAGTCCTATGTTTGATCACAAGTCCTAAAGGGATTAAAATAAAGTGTCATTGTTTAATTTTTTGCATGTTATGCTTGGTGTAGAGTCTTGAGTCGTCTTGAACATAACATACTAATTAACGTAAAGAGTAACGCGAATGAGCTTCAAAACTCTTGGAACGTATATACCTTGAGTATGAACAATGGGGGCAGTCGCGTCGGAGAAACTCGTACTCCTTGAATGATACAAGACGTTATTTCATTCTTTTGGTTTATCGCTTATATTGCGCAGGAATTCGGTCGATATGGTCCGAATATCGGTAGAAAGCCCGACCCTTATTTATTTGGTGCTTGGTTGGCTCCCAACAACCTTATCTTCCCCTCAGTGGTTTTTGTTATTATATTTTACCCGTTCGAAGCTAATTCTTATTAATATGTGAGTTAAGAGTCGTGTCAAGTATCGAGTCTGTCTCCATGATTAATTGTTTATTAAATGGCTTTTGCATGTGGATTATTATTATTGTTGAGTGAAGCATGTTAGACTAGGATTTCATTCTAGCTTGTTCGTACTCAGCTTTCGCTGACTTCGTGCTTCTTTCGGTCATGGCCTTTTCCATAATGACCCTATGATAATCCATCATTGCCCTTGTGTTGTTGGGGAGTAGTTTTCAATAAGCAGGTTCATAGAGATAACTTGCGGGAGAAGTTATCATGGGAATTGTGTTGAGAGACCATTTAATCTTCCGTATTTATAAACTCTACTTTTATTTTTAGTCATGACTACTATAATTATTTAAACTATTTAATATTTTGGTTTTGGGCCTTAATGGTTCCAGTTTGTTAAGTGACCATTAACTATTTATTATGTTTTGAAAGTTAGTTATTTCCGCTGCATAATTCTGGTAAATAGCCTTAGCTATTATCAAGGTGGCGATAATATCTTGGTAATTCTTTTATATTAGTCGAAAAAAGAGAATTATAAATATAAGGAATTATCAGGGTGTTACAAAGTGGTATTTGCAGAGCTCTAGTTTGAGAGCTGCTTTGCATTAATTAATAGTGCCAAATGGTAAATCCTTAAACTACGATTTTAAAAGCTACTTGATGGTAATTCATACTGTTTGAAAAGGATTTACGGAACTTTAGGATTTTTAAAAATTTATTTTCCTAAAGTCAAAACATTATTTTTGAGTACTCAATATTTTGAAAAGACGAATACCAATTATTTTTAAGTTATTTGAAAATTTATTGGTTTTATTTTAATTTGCTCGAATTTATTAAATTCGAATTAAATATTTGAAATTCCGATTTTTTTTTTTTTGTTTTCTTCCGGATTTTCCCCATTTTTCAAAAATAAAAAATTAATAAAAAATATTTCCGAATTGTTAATTTATTTAGTTATTTATTTATTTTTGGAAAATAATCGGATTAATTAATTAAATTATTCGATTATTTATTTTTAATTTTCCTTTTAAATTTTAATAATTTCGCTTATATTTGGAGTTATTTACTTAATTAATTTTGAAAATTATTATTTATTCCTAAGTGAGAAATGATAGATTAAGAAGGGCATATTAGGTCAAGTATGCATTTAAGATTTAGTATGCATTCAATTAAGTGCTAAGTGTTAAGTATTGATTGTATGCTTCTGTATTTAAGTTTGATCATGTTTTATGTTGCTTTATGTTATTAATTGCATCACGATTCATGATTAAGCATGTATTTGTGCATTGAAATTGTATGGCTCCACGAACTTACTTTGTTTTAGAACGTATTAGTAAGACTTTTTAGTTGTGTACTTTCAGGACTTAAGATGTTGATTTCAAAGTTCGCTAACCTAGGACACCTAGAGAAGTTAGACTATGAGACCCCGCACATTTAGGAGCATAAGATTGAGTTCGCTTGCAACTATTTTGCTACAGTTCAGAATTTGCCTCAACTAAGGAAAAAGGATGTCATGGCCGAGATGGTTATTCATTGCTTGCCCCATAGGAACCCATACATAGAGTTTAAGAACCGATTCCATGATATGCATTCTGACAGTGGCATTCCTAACTACTTTAAGTATGGTACTCCAGATGGTAGGTGGAGGTATGACATGGAGTTATGACCATTATTGTAGATCTTGCGGAGCAATGTTTTGAGGATGTTAAAATGGTGGAAAATATCAACCACGCGGAATTTGATAGTGATATTAAACCCTATGAATGAGGATAGTGATGATGATGATGTTGAGATTGAGAATCCTAACCCTATCATTCTTGAACCCACTATTGAGATCTCTAGCGACACCGAAGTTGAGCCTGAAGACAATGAAGAGGTCAATAGCACTCCACAACATAATAATGAAGATATGGAGTATGAGTCTGGCCCTAAAGAAGACATGGATGATTTTGAAGACCAAGACCGTTATCCACAAGTCTGTAGGGGAGGTTGGTTAGTAGAGTAGCTACAAACTTTCAAATGTAATAGCTAGTGCTTATTTTAGTTGAATAATAAAGTAGCAATTATTTATGGTTTTAGTAATTCGTTTTGTGGTTTCGTGAATAAAGTACTATCCAAAGGATGTAGTATTCTCTCTTTGAAGCAATAAAGGGTTTGAACTCTTTTATTACCCTTAATTCTAAATTTTCAATTTCCCTTGAGCGGTTATCGCAAAGAAATTTCATGTATTTCTTCGATGAAATTGTACTTGCAAGGTGGTTCAATTCTTCACCACTTAAATTTTGTGATGCGAACGAAAGCGGGAATTGGCCCAAAAGTAGGCGTCATTTTCCCCCTAAAATCCGAAATCTTAGTGCTTATTTGTGCTATTGTTTGACTTGTTTGTTAGTGCAATACTTTAGCTTGGTCGTGTCCAACCCAGTTGTTAAAGTTAGCCTTTTGTTTTATTCAGGAGAAGGGACATGACTACCCAAGGGATTGCTGATGTGGTTAGGAAATTAGCTGAAGTAGTGCAGAACTTAGCACAGAATAGAAATAACCAGGGACTTGATCCAGCTGGTGAAATGTTTAAGAAGGTGGCCCAAAGTAAGCCTCCTTTGTACCAAGGGGAAGTAGGCCCGAGTGTATTTGAGAACTGGTTAAGAGAGTTCGATAAGCTTATATTAGCTGTGAATTACCCGGAAGATCTTAGGGTTAATAGTGTTGTTATTACCTTAGGGGAGAAGCTGACATATGGTGGCAAAGGTGTGAGAATGCTTTGAGAGATACACCTGGATTTGGATGGGAGTCATTCAAAGTTGCCTTGAGAAAAAAGTTCTTACCGCCATACCTGAAAAAGAAGAAAGCCCAAGAGTTCATCGAGCTAAGGATGGAAGGGATGTTTGTAACTGAATACTATTCCAAATTCATAGAGCTGTCTAGGTTTGCACCTGAAGTGGTGGCAACGGAGGAGCTTAGAGCTCAGAGATTTGAGAGTGGATTAACTATGGATTTTCAAATGATGCTTACTAGAGAGACCTTTACCTCTCTCGACACCCTGTACGGAAAAGCTGTTCATCTGTATAGCCTACAGCAAAGGAGGAATGGAGTTGGTGAAAAGAGGAAGGATGTGCTAAGGCGAACTTCTAATATTTCTCATATTTCTTCGTCATTGCTTTTGCCTCTAAAACCATGGTGGGCCACAATCAATGGATTTTTTTTTTGTGCTAAGGTCCTTCCTCCAATATGGTTTCCACATATGCCCAAGTGGATTTCTCTCAGAATATAGTCTGCATAGGTCGGCCCGACGCATTTATGTAATGGGGCTGAAAAAGATTTCCTCATGAGCTCTCCGTTGGCGCCAATGATGAATCTGTTATCGAATCTCTTCAATTTTCTGGCTAGCAGCTTGTTTTTGGGAAGTTCTCTACTCTTCTTGTATGTTATGACCACGTCCATCCAGCTTGGCTCGGGACGCAGATTTCACACTGTAGGAGGAGGCAGATTGATGCTTCTTTCTTGGTAACCTCCACATGGACCAACCTATTCACATCAATGAGCGTTGAGCTTGCTAGCTTTGATAAAGCGTCGGTTTGTGCATTCTATCATCGGGGAATGAGCATGACTTCGAAAGATCTTAACTTTGCCGTTAAGTATTTAATTTTTGCTAAGTAAGCTTCCATACTTGGCCATTTGGCTTCACACTCCCCTTAGATTTGGTTGGCTACGAATTGTGAATCAGTTTTGAGACACACTCCCCAGGGATAGACAAAGCTCTATTCCTACACTTGCAGCTTCGTATTCCGCCTCATTGTTGGTTTCTTTAAATCCAAACTTCAGAGCATACTCAATGTGTTTCCCTACTAGAGGTATTAGGACCACCCCGGCTCCCGGGGCATCGACCGTGGAAGATCCATCTGTCTAGACCTCCCAAGTCCTCTTTGTGTCATCTAATACCTCTTGGTATGAGAATTCGGCTAATAAATCATCGAGTTCTTATGCTTTGATGGTTATCCTCGGCTGATACTTGATGCCGAACTCTGAAATTTCGAAGGCCCAAGCGGCCAATCTTCCTGACCTCTCAATCTTTTCCAACACCTTTTCAAGTGGTTGGTCGGTGAGGACTACAATCTGATGAGAGTCCCTTACAGCTACCACCACTGCATAAGCTACTTTTTCTATGAGGGGATATCGAGTCTCGGCTCCCGTTAATGTTCGGCTGGTGAAGTAGGTCGATTGTTTCTTTTCTCTTCTTCCCGAAGGAATACTGCACTTACAGTCCCGGGACTAACTGTCGTATAAGTATAGGGTTTCCCCTTCCTTCGGTCTGGCCAATGTCGATAGTTGAGCTAGATGGGGATCAGATCTGTTGAAAGGCTTTCTTTTTCTCTTGTTCCCAGATAAGCTCAAGGTCCACTTTCCCCGGGATGCCTTTCTTCTTGATTGGTTCTTCTTCTCCTTCTGAGAGGATCTTTGGTTTGAGAGATTTGAAAAGGGTGCCCCCTTATCCGAGGCTTTCGAGATGAATCGTGACAATGCGGCCAACTTTCCAATCATTCTTTGTACGTCTCTCTTTGTCTTCGGCTCGGGAAAATCGAGTGTTGCATGGAATTTATCCAAGTTTGCATCGATTCCTAGAATGCGAGGAATTTTCCTGACTTTACTTTGAAGACACACTTCTTCGGGTTTAGCTTCATCTTATATTTCCTAAGATTGTCAAATGTCTCGGCCAGGTCTTTGATATGATCTTCTTCTTTGATGCTTTTCACTATAGAATCGTCCACATAGACCTCGACGTTCCTCCCCTTTTGATCGAAAAATAAATGATCAACTAGCCTTTGATAGGTTTCTCCGGTATTTTTAAATCCTAAGAGCATCATTTTGTAGTTGAACACTCCTGCACTTGTGATGAATGCGGTTTTGGCTTTATCATTAGGGTGCATGAGTACTTCGTGGTATCCTGAAAAGGCATCCATGAAGCTTAGTAGTGTGTGACCGCTTGTTGAGTCTACCAGTTGGTTTATCCTCAAGAGAGGATAATAGTCTTTAGGGCGGGCTCAGTTCAGATCCGTGAAGTCCACGCACATGCGCCATGAACCATTAGCCTTTTTTTTACCATCACCACGTACGTTGGCTAGCCATTTGGGATAGATGCATGGTTCGTTGAACCCTGCCTCTTGTTGCTTCTTCACCTCTTTGATGATGGCTTTGTTCTTCTTTGAGGAGTAGTTCCTCTTTTTTTATTTGATTGGTCGGGCTTCGACACTGACATCCAGCTTTTGGCAAATCATCTTCGGATCTATCTCTGGCATATTAGCTTCCGGTCATGCAAAAATATATTTGTGATCTCTCAGTAGTTGTATGAGGTTAATTCAGAGCCTCGAAATTAGGCCTTCTCCTATTAGGATGCTCCTGCCAGAATCGTCTTCGAGGAAGATATCCTTAATTTCCTGATCTAGCTCCGGAGAAGGACCCTAGGGCTGAGCATCATCCTCTGCGGGTCTTATCAGACTGCTCAAACCGGCCTTTTTCCTCTTCGCCTCTTGCTCCTCATGCGAGGGCTCTTGACTGTCGTCATTTTTGTCTTCATCGTCTTCAGGACCATCTCCTAGTCTTGGTTTTCGGACGGTTGTGTGGCAAGTTCTCCTTGCAATCTCTTGGTCTCCCCTCACCTGCTCGGCAAAGCCTGCGTTCGAGACATACATCATAATTTGATGGTATGTAGATGGAATGGTCTGCATCTCGAGGTTCATGGTTCGTCCCGTTATGACATTATACACTAAATCACAGTCCATGACTAGGAATTCCTCTCGGATGTTTCTTGTTGCGTGGCCTTTTCCCATGGTGATTGGTAGGGTGATTTTCCCGCGAGGAATTACTGCTAAACCATTGAAGCTGATCAGCGGATAGATAACCTATGTCAATGATTCCTCAATTTCTTCGAGGATGGGTTGCTTGAAGAAGTTCCTGAAGATGATGTTGACGACGCTTCCTCCGTCGACCAATACTCTGTGGACGTTGTGGTTGTTGAGATCCATGGGGATTACCAATTATCCGCATGTTTGTATTGGACGCCGAGGAAATCATCGGCAGTGAAGGTCATGTTGGGAGGATGGGGGTCCTCTTCGCCTATGGTGCTGCAATTGACCCGGTGGGAAAGGCTTCTTATATGTCTCTTGTTGGAATTATAGGACCTCTGCCTCCGAAGACTACTAAGATATTTGACTTTTTATGTCCCATAGCTTCGCGAATTTGGATTTTAGATTGGACTGACGGCAAGATAAATGAAGATGATTGACTAATATTGACTAACAATTAGAGATTTGTTGTTGGGGGATAAATATAAGGATAACATGTACCCAACTTCGTGATGGGGAGACTTTAAATTGATTGGATTTGAGAACACTCACCTCCTAATTATGTATTTCACTTTTAAATATTTTCATCAATATTATACCTAAAATAATCAATTTTAATACTTTGTAATAAACGTATGTCAATATATTTAAAAGTTAGTTGAAAGGAAAAGTTGATTATTTATCGAATATAGGGATGTCATATTGTCAGTGGGCCGTTTTTTTGGGAGATCCTCCTGTGCACCCGTCCCAAGTGGGAGGGGTTGAAGAAAGTTTGGTAGGTGATAAGGTTAAAAAATGAATTCGTCACAGGTGACGGGGCGAAGGTAGATTTTAGATTGGACATGTCTACTTACATATTATAAGGTTTTATTTATTTATTCAATTACTCTAATCAGACAACTAATTGTCAAAGACTCTAAAATATAGGTTTTAAAATTTAAAACTCTTACAAAAAAAAAGGGTTGAGTCTAAGGATGAGTTTGAGGCGGGTGTGCATACACGGGGAGGGGGGGGGGGGAGGACTGACAAAGAGTAGGGGATGGGGGGTGTGATGAAGTGGGGATGAATTTTATTTTGTACCTCTCGAGACAGGGATTGGGAGTGGTGGGTATCGTTCCTATTGTGGATGGAGGGGATGTGGATGAGCATTGTAGGCGGATACAGGTCTGTAGACCCCGCTCCGCCTCAAAGTCATCCCTAAGTGAATAAAGTAATCGGGTGATGAGGTACGTTCATGAGGGTGTCTGTGTGAGTATTAAGTAGGTATTACTATCGAAGTAAAAGTTGGATGAGATAACATTATGTTTGACACAAGTCGGAGTACAAATAATTTATCTATGTACCCTTATTTGTTTTATTTGTTTTAATAGACAAGAAAAGAAATGAGCAACACAAATTTATCCATCCTTAGTTTTAATTTGGAGAATATCCATTAGCACTATTGTGATGATAATTATCTACCAGATTTCATATAAAGTTATATTTAGATGAATATATCGTGCATTGCACGGGTAATATAGACATTATACACAGAATTACAATCCATAACTAGGAATTCCTCTCGGATATTTCTTGTTGCGTGGCCTTTTCCCATGGTGACTGGAAGGGTGATTTTCCCGCGAGGAATTTCAGATGAACCATTGAAGCCGATCAGCGGATAGCTGACCTTTGTCAATGATTCCTCAATTTCTTCGAGGATCAGTTGTTCGAAGAAGTTCCTGAAGATGATGATGACGACGCTTCATCCGGTCGACCAATACTCTGTGGTTGTTGAGATCCATGGAGATTACCAATTATCCGCATGTTTGTATTGGACACCGAGGCAATCATCGGTTGTGAAGGTCATGTTGGGAGGATGGGGCTCCTCTTCGCCTATGGTGCTGAAATTGACCCGATGGGAAAGGCTTCTTATATGTCTCTTACTGGCATTATTAGACCTCTGCCCCCCCCCCCCCAAGACTACTAAGATATTAGGCTTTTTATGTCCCAGAGCTTCGTGGATTCTCTTTTGGGACTGTTCTTGGGGTTTTCCAGCAAGATTTTTTCTTTTTCCAGCATTCCTTCCCTTCGGTCAGCCGAGTATTGCTTGAGGTATCCTCGGCCTAATGACTATAGTCATCATGGACTTCGCACCATTTTCTCTTATTCCTAAATCTACAATGCAACTTGGCTGGCTTCTTCCATTTCTCATCATGCTTGTGGAGGCTGTATATTTCTTTTTGGGAGAGAGTTAGAGGGGTGTAGTTGGTGAACTTAGGCTGAATATCGCCTTTTCTTCCCTCTTTCATCGGGCTAACAGCCCTCGCGCCCTTCTTCTCTTTCCCCTTCCTCGAGCTGCCCTCGGGCTTGCTCTTATTTTATTTTGATTCCTTCTACTCCAAAGAATCTTTCAACTTAGCCACGAATTTTTTGAACTCTTCGGTTCTGATGAACGCCTCTGCCATGTTTAGCACTTCGGCTATTGTGGTAGGATTCTTCATTGACAGTAATGCAATTCGACCTGAGCTAAACTCATTGTCTACAATTGTGGGAAATCAATTAGAGAGAGAAAGGACAATTGGAGTCATTGGACGAACATCAAAACGTGAAATGTAAATTAAAACTCAACAAAAAGTCAAAATATAATCACAAATGGAGAAGAAGACTGGAGATGGTGGTAGAGCGAATGTGGTGGAGCGAAGAAATGGTAGCGTAGCGATGGTAATATAGCGCAAGAGAGAGAAGAGAGCGAGTACCTTTGTACCTCCATGGATGAAGATCTCAGGAGGAGAGAGAAAATAGGTTCTGTTGTAGGAAATTTAGATTTATGAGGATTTTTAGAGCTGATCATATGCGGGTTTGGACGGGAAACGGACGGGTCATTTCCTAAAACATTTGTCCAACGGACCTAAAAATGTTGCCCTTACCCGTCCGCTAAGCAAGATGTTGATTTCCCTTGCCCGCCCTCTGTATAAAGGACGGGCTGCCCGCGGGCTAACGGGCTTATTAAAACATAAAACATAAATTATCCAAGCTCATAAAATAAAATGTAAATTTTTCACTTCAATCACTACTAATATTTATATTACATTATCGTATCTGCTAATAATTTGAAACTAGAGTTTTTAACCAAATAAAAGTCTAATGACACATGCACCAAGCCTTGTAGAAATTAGCTAAATTACAAAGCTAATTTTCCAACTTCAAAGACACGAATCAAATCCATTATTGTTCCATAATATGTCTGCAAATTTCATTAACAAGAAGGGCCTTTATTACTGCATGGAATTACATCTTCATCCTCTCCCAAGTCAAGTGGATTGACAGATCTACCTTTTGCTATATCTCTGCAAAATTATTGGCATGAAAAAACAAAAAAATAGAAAATTGTCTAATTTTGGAAAAAATATATTCGCCGTATGAATATATTCCCAAAACAACAATATTCCCAAAATAATATTTTAATTTAAAGTAGACTGCACACCTCAAGGGTCCAGCTTCCAAACTAACCCATCAAGTATGAAACCAATGAATCATTGAAAAGTTCATTGTTTATTTGTTTTGAGACACACCTGATCTTAAAATGATTAGATTTTGAAAAAAATATAATGAAGTAACTTTGGTAGATTAGGGAAGATGAAGAGGTGAGACCGTGAGATCCCAAACAATAAAAACTAAAACAATAAATTAACTATGAACTTACATGTAGGATGGAAGAGGGGTGTCGTCTCACTGAGCTCCAAGTAGCTTTGTTGATAGAGAAGCAACGGTGAAGAAAGGTAAGAGTACTAAGAGTTTGTGGGGGTGAGTGTGTTACGACTCTTTTACAGAAAATGAAAGGGTTAGATTAGGCCTTTAGGGTTTCATTTAGACACCAGAATAATATTTATTCTAGAATGTTCTTATGTATTTTAAATGTAACGGGCTGGGCGGGCGTGCCCGTTTTTAATTTGTTTGTGCCGTTAACCGCCCATTTGTGTTAATGGGCGGGACTTGGCCCTCTCGAATATAATTTTTTTTTTAAAAATGTTGTCCAAGCCCGCTACTTTAGCGGGCCGAGCGGGCCGGGCTTATCGGGTTACCCCGCCCATGATCAGCTCTAAGGATTTTCCTTTTTTCCACGCAATACCGAGATGGGAAGCTAGACCGTTAAATCTTACTATGATGAAAGCGTGAGATTACTTCTCATTCTTCTCATTTTAAGCCCCCTTCTCATTTGAGTGTAAACCTATATATATATATATATATATATATATATATATATGGTCCCCCTCCAATGAGAAGATCACTAAAATGAGAAGAATGAGAAGCAATCTAAAGCGTTCAAAAGAACTTAATCGGAAGGCCTAGATGACGCGCGTGATAAACAAAGAAACAGAACGCAAAAACACAACCCAAACATTTAGAAAAAAATTAAAACCCGGTTATCTCTCCCTTCTTCCTGCGTACTATTCTTCCATGGCGGAAATTAAACCTCTCAACTGTATTATCAATTGTTCCTCGATTCAGGTTCTCGCTAAACGTAATTTCTGAATAGAGGTCAACGAATCCCCAACATGAAGGTATATTTTTCCTTTTTATTGTAATCAATTACTTTTAAATTTTCAAATTAGAATTTCGAAATTATTGAACCAATTACAAATTGATAGTGAAATTGAATTTATTAGTAATTTTGAGTGAAAATTGCGTAAAATTTGAATGAAAATTGCATAAATTTTGATTTGCTTGTGTTTAATTTTGTGGGGGTTTAAGCCCTGTTGTTGAACCAATTACAAATTAATAGTGAAATTGAATTGATTAGTTGTTTTGAATGAAAATTGCGTATTTGAATGAAAATTGCGTAAATTTTAAATGAAAATTGCATAAATTTTCTACTGATATTTACGAATTAGGTTTTCGAATTAGTATTTGGTATTAGGTTCATTTATTAGATTTCGAATGATATCGTTGAATTGGTAGGTTTTCGAATTAGTAGTTGGTAATAGGTTCATTTATTTTATTAGATTTTGTTTAATTAAGTTCATTGGATTAAATCTTTCGAATTAGGGGTGTATTGGAGAGAAGAGGTGTGTTTTGGAGAAGAGATACTGCTGAATGTAGAAATAACATGGATCCAGTTACATGGCGGGAGAATTTTAGGTTCGAGAAACCATGTCTTCAGACATTAGCCATTAAGATTCTGAGTAGGGTGCATTACCCTGTATGGCCCTAGCTCTCTTCAGAAGCAAGTGAAATTCCCTGCATTTTCTTATGTTTTCAGTTGCAGCATTATGGGTTGATACATGTGTTACAGTGTTTCACAATTGATGTTGGTCTATGGTGGCTGCCGAGCTGTTGGTCCGTATAAGTGTCTTCTACTGTCAAAAACTCCCCTGATGGATCAAGATATTAAAAAGAAAAGAAAGACATTGATGGTGAAGATCAATGCGGTTACAGAAATTTAATGGTTCCAATAAGAGATTATATAATTGGTGGTGATTGGGATGTTGGAGCTGGCACAGGCTTGAAGGGAAGAATGCATACGTGAAAGCACCGTACAAGGGAGAAGAATGCAGACGTAAAAGCACTATACATGGGCTGGTCAAATTCTAAAATTGATTTTGAAGAAATTTGAAGATTTATGTTAGCTTACCTGTTTCATCTATCTTGAGATCAAAGAAATCTTCAGTTGTTCAGACTAAAGTTCTTCAACTTGGTGGCTAGAAGATGTATGCCCTGCTTGTTTGTGTGCTAGCTTAGCTTGGTCACATTGTACAAGGGAGATTCATCCTGCCCTTTTTCTAGTCAATATATGTACCCAAAAAGAGAATTGCAGCTTACAAACTCTTGGAAATTAACTGAGCAGAGAAGCACTGAACTGTCTGCACTTGTTTATTGAGCAGCAGTGCATATCTGATTAAGGATTAACCGGAATCAGCTAGCTATCGTGTGCATATCTGATCCCCCTAGCTTAAGGTTGAAGCTTTTTCAGAGGACTTGTTTTTAGTTCTACTAGTAGGGGTGCCCAAGAAAACTCAATCGAGGTATCAAAATCCTGAATACATAAATTAGGTATGAATTTATTGAAGAACCAAATAGGATTGTTAATATAATGAGTTATAAAGTGATTTTGAAAGATGATTTCGCATTGTGTTGGTTCCAATATGCAAATAATGCCTATTAGCTCAATTGGTAGAGGTTTGTGCGATTACACAATGATGTAGGTTCGAATCCTACATAGGCAACTCTTTGTATTTTGTTTATGATATTAGTCTCCTACTTGATTATTCTTTACTTTTGAATCGATTCTATTTACAAGTTTATTTACTTTTGAATTGAATAAAAAGAAAATTATGAGCAATTTTTTCTTTAAGAATAGTAACCAGAATTTTGAAAACATTTAATCGTTTGTGTAAAATATCAAAATGAGTAAAAAAAAAAAATTAAGTTAAGCAATTAGAATTTTAAAAATATTTTCTCATTTGTGTAAACTACAAAAAATGAGCAAATTTTTTGAATATTAAGTAACATGATATTTTAAAATATTTTTTCATTTAGACACAATGAGCAAAGTTTTGAATATTAACAAACCCGAACTTTAAAACTAGAAAAAAATGAGCAAAAATTATTTGCTCATTTGTGTAAACTATAAAAAATGAGCAAATATTTTGAATGTTAAGTAATACTTCCTCCGTCTTTTAATACTCGCAACGTTTGTTAGTTTCACGCATGCCAATGCACAATTTTGATCATTTATATCTTAAATTCTCTTTATGCAAAAATTATAAAAAGTTGATATTTTGAAAATACACATTGAGACGAATCTAACAAGATCCCACATGACTATGTTTTATCTTATACAAAAAACACTACGAATAGTCAAAGTAGATTATATGAATAGTGGCAAAAGTTCAAACGTTGCGAGTATTAAAAGACGGAGGAAGTATGAGATTTTAAAATATTTGCTCATTTAAAAACAATGAGCAAAAGTTTTGAATATTAACAAACCCGAACTTTAAAATTTTTAAAATGAGCAAAAATATTTGCTCTTGGTGTAAACTATAAAAAATGAGTAAAATATTTGTCCATTGGTGTAAACTATAAAAAATGAGCAAAAATATTTACTCATTTGTGTAAACTATAAAAAATGAGCAAAAAGTATTTGCTCATTTGTGTAAACTTTAAAAAACGAACAAATTTTTTGAATATTAAGTAATATGAGATTTTTAAATATTTTCTCATTTAGACACAATGAGCAGAAGTTTTGAATATTAACAAACCCGAACTTTAAAATTTAAAAATGAGCAAAAATATTTGCTCATTTGTGTAAACTATAAAAAATGAGCAAAAATATTTGCTCATTTGTGTAAACGATAAAAAATTAGCAAATATTTTGAATGTTAAGTAATCTGAGATTTTAAAATATTTGCTCATTTAAACAGAATGAGCAAAAGTTTTGAATATTAACAAACCCGAACTTTAAAAATTTTAAGATAAGCAAAATTATTTGCTCATTGGTGTAAACTATAAAAAATGAGCAAAATATTTGTCCATTGGTGTAAACTATAAAAAATGAGCAAAAATATTTGCTCATTTGTGTAAATTATAAAAATTGAGCAAAAAAAAAGAGCAAAAATTATTTGCTCATTTGTGCAAACTATAAAAAATGAGCAAATATTTTGATTGTTATATAATTTGAGATTTTAAAATATTTGCTCATTTAGACACAATGAGAAAAAGTTTTGAATGTTAACAAATCTGAACTTTAAAATTAAAAGAATGAGTAAAAATATTTGCTCATTTGTGTAAGCTTTAAAAAATGAGCAAAGATATTTGCTCATTTGTGTGAACAATAAAAATGAGCAAATGTTTTGAATATTAAGTAATATGAGATTTAAAAATATTTGCTCATTTACACAAAATGAGCAAACGTTTTGAATATTAACAAACTCGAACTTTAAATTTTTTAAAATGAGCAAAAATAGTTGCTCATTTTTGTTAAATTTGAAAATGAGCATATTTTTTGTAAGTTAACCAATTAGTTTTTTAAAAATATTTTCTCATTTGTGTAAACTATAAAAAATGAGTTACTTTTTGAATGTTAAGTAATTTGAGAATTTAAAATATTTTCTCATTTAGACACAATGAGAAAAAGTTTTGAATATTAACAAATTCAACTTTAAAATTTAAAAATTTAGCAAAAATATTTTCTTATTTGTGTAAACAATAAAAATGAGCAAATTTTTTGAATGTTAAGTAATCAGAGATTTTAAAATATTTGCTCATTTAGACACAATGAGCAAAACTTTTGAACATTAACAAATCAGAACTTTAAACTACAAAAAATGAGCAATTTGAATTTTAAAAATATTGCTCATTTGTGTAAACTTTAAAATTTAGATACAAATGAGCAAAAGTGTTGAATATTAAGAATATAGCTGATCAGGTTTTTGTTCTGTTTTGGCTTGTGCCTTGGTTCTTGTTCTGGCCTATGGCATGACTGGTGAGCTGCTGCTTTGGCTTGGTTTTTTGTGGCCTTTGGCCTGGTTTTTTTTCTTTAGGTGCTGCTGCTACTGCTTGTTTGTTGCAGGTATGTGGTATGTTACAAGCTAATTCTGGTGAAGCTGTTTCTTCTTCTGCACTGGTGTTTTGCTGCATTGGTTTTTTTGGGTTGCACTGTTGTTTCTGCTGCAATGTTGTTGCTGGTGCATCTGTATGCTTCTGTTATCTCTCGGACCTGCTTTTGATGGGGTTTTGCTGCTTTTGATGGGGTTTTGCTGCTTCATGTGGTCTTGATGATTTCTTCTGGCCATGCTGGTGTTGCTAGTGTTTTGTTTAGCTTGTTGGTCTTGTTTTTTTGTTGTTTGTGTTAGTTAGGGAAGCGGCATGTGCTCCCTTAACTGAGGTCTTTGCTTCTTTGTTTTGGATATTAAGTGTATTACTTCCGTTTGGTAATAAATTTTCTCAATAAAACAAAATGAGCAAAATAAATTTACTCATATGTCAACATGAGCAAAATAAATTTATTTCTTTATTTCTTGAAACATAATAGCTCAAAAAGAACATGAACTGGTGAGAAATAAATAATGTTAACTCAAAAGTAAAACAATACAAAAAGTAAAGATTAACCTACGTGGGATTCGAACCCACATCTTTTGTGCATTTGCACAATGCTCTACCATTGAGCTAGTAGGATAGTGTTTTTAAATGAAATGAACAAAAGTAAAGCAAAAAACCAAAAAAGAGTAAATCGAAATTATTCGAAAACTTGAGCTAATAGGCATCACTTGAACTAATAGAGTAAATCAAAATTACTAAAGTACTCACAAAATTGACAAGCCACGTGTCCAGGGGATCCGTCCAGCATGGAGCTCCCATAGAAAAATTCTAACAACTAGTGAAATTCAGAATATCATTGCATTACACCCTCACTTTACTCACCTAGTAGCTTCCACTACATGACTGACTTGCATAATCACTCACTTCAAAGAAATACTTTCCTCACTGACTCCTACATAAAACATTGAAGCTACTGAAGAAAGGCAATTTAATCACTCACTTCAATGCACTAACTTTAGTCTGTGTGATTGGAGGAGTACTAGTAGTTTTGGGAATTCTCGCAGTTGGATTTCTGTTAATTTATAGAATATACTGCCCAAGAGGTTGTCAGGAGCAGAGATTGTTGCAGAAGCAAGTTGTAGAAAACAGTGTGACTGTCACTTCTGAGATACTAGCAAATGCAAGTATGTTCTTGTTCTTGTTTGAGCCTCATTCTCTTTTTCGAGTATTTAAATTTCATGGTGTTTATGTTTGCCCCCTCTTTGTTCTGGATATATATTTGAAGCTGCAAAATCTGGCACACAAGGAATCCCAGCGTGTCGGGCATTTTCACGAAGTCAACACAAGTCAACTTTTGCAAAATAATTAATTGATTGATCTAGATGGGCCCTTGTTTTTATGAAGTGAATCCTTCCCTTCCTTGTTTTTCTCATCTGAATTGATAGGATCACAATTGAGCATAGAAGACGGACTTTGTCCTTCTGGACATACATAGCATATATCTGACAATGTGCAAACCAGCTGCCTAAGTAGAAGAATGGTCTCTTGCATCTCATCATTTTTTGAAATATAAAAATTGTGGAAATTACTCAGCAGGTTATCAAATTAGATTTGCAAAAGAGTATGGATATTGCATGCTAATACCTTCCTTTGTAATTGGTAGTGAAGAATTATTTTATCCACTGAATTGATCTGAGCAACCAACCACATAAACTCATTAGTAAAATATCATTTATGTTTACCTTCATTTCCTCAAAAGGAGGAAGCAAAAAGAAGAGCCAAACAAAACAACAGAAAAAGAAAACAGGAGGAATTTAACCAACCTCAAGTTCAAAAGTTTTATCATTCAACTGAGTAGAAAGCTTGGACAAACCCTACGCGAGAAAGAAATTATGTGAAAGTAAAAACAACTAAAATAACTTGTCAAAAATCTGTGATAACCACAATAATAAGACAGAAAGTAATTTCTTCACATCATGTCCTGAGTATCTTCAATTTACATTGAGGATAAAATAGATCATATCACAACTTCAACAACGAGGACAACAGCTAAAAAAGTACAGTATTGAATCAACTTATAAGATTTTAGATAACTAGTTCAAAACTCAAGCATACTGTGGCCTAGATGTCCTTGCTGCCTTTAAGTTGTTATACTGTGAGCTGATATGGGTAAGAGCAAAATAAATTTACCATTTGTGCAAATGAGAAAAATATATTTACTCGTTTGTGCAAGTGAGCAAAATATATTTACTCATTTGTGCAAATGAGCAAAATATATTTACTCATTTGTGCTTTTGCAAGTAAGATTAACAAGATTACTTTTAGTTTCTTATATTGAGTTGTGTTCCCACCAACATCAGAATACGCAAAATCAATCAAAGGAATATCAAATTTTAAACTAAATAAATACTTGATGAATGGTGCAGAGAAATAGTCAATCATATAGAAGATACAGGCAAAACTCAATCAACAAACCTTTGTAGTAATGGAATTTAAGTTAACAAAACAAGTCATATTACTACAACTACCAGAAAAGGAGGGATTTATGTGCGACTTTTTCTCTGTGATTGCAGTTCTATAGGGATCAACAAACTAAAGAACCAAAAACAACAACCTACCCATTAAACAATGCAACAAAATAAAAAGTCAGCCTAAGTCAACAAAGGTAAAAAACCAAGACAAGTAGAACAGAACAACATGCAGGCATCAGATGGTCAATTTCGTACAAATAAAGAGTTTTTTTAAAAAAAAAATCCAAACAGTGAGTACCAAACATAGAGCTGAACAGATAAGTTCACCCCACTAGCTTAAATAAAATTCAGAAATATGTTTTCGTTTTCATGTTTTCCCTTTGTCACGCTGAAATAAAAACAAGACTGGCTTACCTTAACGATCCACCTTCAGAAGTTAGGAATTCACATTGCAGAAGCTTCATGGACTTGAAGATGCCAAGAAATAGAATCAACATAAGATGTCAGCCGTTTAGGCGGCATACAGGAACAGGACACCCACAAGGTACAGAGGAATTTTGGCAGCCCTTATACGTTCTGTGGATTCAGATAAATAAAATGAATGCATACTACCTTAATGTAAATGGATGATGCATCAATATACTACAAATCCCAAGCTGAGGATACAACATGGCAGATCACTGGCTGCATCCATCCTATCTCAACTAGGTTAAAACTTAAAAGAAGAGCATTGCAGCAGATTTTGACGACACAAATAATATCAACATTACACTAGGGAGAAAGCCAAAACTACTATGTGCTCAGCAGTCAACACTGCAAGACCAAAGCATATGTGATGCTCATAACAAAAGCTATCATCGGGAATCCAGTTTCATTGTTCAGAAGGCAGAACCAGCGTTACCTGGTTCACCAGTAACCCCCGCGAATCTCGAACTAGTTCGCCAGCGAACCAATTCACGATGTTTCAAGAACCAAACCAAAACCTTAGCTTTAACGATTGAAGGTCCGTGGAGGCGATAGAAGATAAAATATGTTAGGGATTTTGTTTGAGAAGGCGATAGAAAAAGTAAATTTTGGTTACAGAATATCCTAAACACTTCGAATGACATGGAAAACATGCATTATAACTTTATAAGTTTATAATATTCTCTTATTCTGCAAGGAGGATATACTTTAGTGATTCTATATACATAGTGTTAGTTATCTAAGCCCAGATCATGACAGGTGGAAACTAAGAATATGTATTTGCACAAATGAGCAAAATAAATTTAGTCATTTGAGAAAATGAGCAAAACAAATTTACTCAGTTGAGCAAATGAGCAAAACAAATTTACTCATTTGTGATGAAAAAAAAAATTACTCATTTGTGCAAACGAGAAAAATAAATTTACTAATTTGCACAAACGAGCAAAATAAATTTACTCATTTGCGCAAATGAGCAATATAAATTTACTCATTTTTGATGTGCAAAATAATTTTACTCATTTGTGCAAATGAGCAAAATAAATTTACTCATTTGCGCAAATGAGAAAATTTTGCGCAAATGAGAAAAATAAATTTACTCATTTGTGCAAATGTGCAAATTTATACTCATTTGCGTAAATGAACAAAATAAATTACGGGGATTCTCCTCTCCTCCTACTGGTCTTCTGTACAACAGACCAAGATATAAAGATATAGGGGTTTAAGCTCATGACCTCACATGAGGAATGAAACCTTATGACTACATTACTACTTTACGAGCTAGCTTCAGCAAACCATCCCCACTTTTTGCAAAGTTCAAGTATAAATTCCAACTAGTCCCTAATGCCCTACCCTGCAAGAACAAGATGTAGTAAAGCTCGTACAACAAGGACATGCTCTCATTGAGAAAGAAAAAATAAAATCATACAGACGGGAGAACACAATACAAATTTTTTTTGCCATCTCTTCCATAGTTCCATTACTCTTGTGTTGTTAGTTGTTTTACTCATTTGTGCAAATGAGCAAAATAAATTTACTCATTTGTGCAAATGAGAAAAATAAATTTACTCCTAGTCGGGTGTATTACTTTGGGATGTCGGTGGGCATTTTAGGAACACAGTACAAAACTTAAGATTCATAGAAACTTAGCTATCCAACTGCAATATAGACAAAAAAACGTTCCATTACATATAAAAGTCAATACATGATTACCTGCATTATGATTGTTTTCTTGGATTACGTGATATGAAATCTGAATTGATCTTAGTCAATGCAGGATTTGCCAAGCCAGAAAACAGTTTCAACCTTGTATGACTCCTGTTTACAGAGCTTTCCAAGCGTTTTGAGTGCAGAAACTTCGGCAGCAACTGCTCGTCAAGGATTGGGACAGATGGCCTCCCATTAACCAACTTCAACGGCTCAACAGCATTACATTTCTACAAGAAATACAAGGCAGAGTTATAGACTACACATCACAAAAGCAAACCATGAATTCAACCAAACATTAGTTCTCCTAAAAGACCATTGATCATAGTTGGACAATTGATACATTCCTACACATTACCCTTACATAACAGACTCTCTGTACAATCCGATTTCAAACTGATACCGATTTATGAAAGACGACCAACTTTTCCTGAACATCTTAGAATAGTACTACGTGTCATGTGAATGTTATCTTCGATTCACGGGCATAACAAAAATTAAATAAATTAAACATATCACAAATGAGAAAATGCAGACATATTTGTTCTCGAACTGAAGACATGTTTGTTCTCGAACTGTAAGAAAGAACTGCAAGAAACAACTGGCTGGAGATATCGAATGGCAGGAAATATCGAACCAGTTAAACTGTTGTTATACAGATAAAGATCAGTCAGATTACGCAGACCATATAACTCGACCGGTATCGACCCATTAAGTGTATTGTTGGATAAATCAAGACTTTCCGATGACAGATATTGAACAATTTCTTGTGGGATTTCACCAGAAAATTGACAGTTTGAAAGATACAAGTTCTGGAGGCTAGTTGTGTTTGAACAAATACTAGTTGGTAAAAAACCAGAAAAATGTTGCCTGACAAAACCAAGTCTTGTAACTGATTCGAGGATTCGACTATTACTTCAATCTTTTAGCTGTGTTAAAAAGGATTCAGTCTTCTATAAGACAGGGGATTCTTATAGTTGTTTACAAAGGTGATCCTGCAATAATGTCCAATAATTGACCATTAAGGGATCAAGTGATCAACTATATATGGAAGTCTTCCGATTATACTTAAGAATTAATAATCACCAATTGTCTTTCTTTGCTCATTTCCAGTCATCTTCATCAGCAGACTATTGATTATAATTATGTTCATTTAAACATCATAATGTGAAAAATTACTGGTTGGTTTTTAATAGTGCAACTACTCAATCTGATAAAACTAATGTTCGACTTAATTTACGAATTAAGCTTTTCACAATTTCTTCAATTGCTTCCTAATCACAAATAACAAGTATGGAATAACATTCAGAACAACAAAAACTTGGAGACGTAGAAATCAAGCGTGAAAAACCATTAAATTCGAGCAGTATGCGAAAATCAAATTAAAAACACATTGAACATTAAGGAAATTGAAAACCTAGAAACTAATTAGACTAAATTAGGAACATTTACCTTCAACTTTATTCTCGGTTATTGCAGATTCAAGTGGATAATTGAGTGTTGCAGTATTTTTCGCATGAAGAACATCAAATCAAAGCTGAAAGTTACTATAGACCATTAGGAATCACCAATTGCAGAACCTATAATTTACATAAATCAAAAAAGGATTGCACTCACCAATTGTAGCAGAGGAGATGATGCGTAGATCATAGCAGCGTGGAGATGGTGGCGGTGCAGTGGTTGCAGCAGGTGAGGATCGGTAGCGGTGAGGAGAGAGAATCACGAAGGAGAGCAAATGGAGGAGAGAGAATAAGGCCGAAGTTCCTGAGACTCTGAAAAAGAAGCACGAGGAGAGAGATAATGGTAAGTTTCCAGAAGTCACGAGAATAATTTGTTTTTTTTGCGATATTTACCGTTATGCTATTACTAGTAAACGTTTAGGAGCGGTTAGATCTGACTTTAGCGAACGCACGAGATCGCTTCTCGTACTTCTCATTTTAAGCTCCCTTCTCATTTGAGTGTAAATATATATATATATATATAATGTTCGTGTAATGAATTCAACTAGAGAATTTATTACTAATGGGCCTTGGGCCGCTTGAATAGGGCATGAGGCCTTTAGTGGGTGTTGGCTTATGTTGTGTTTGGCCAAATGGGCTTTTGGGCAGCAGGCTCAATTGGTATTCAATTGGGCACCCAACACAAGTTGAATAGAACTCACTAAGACTCATATCTATTACATAAGTGAAGAGCTGGGTTTATTTAAGTAAATACACATTTGGTGTCCTCCTTGGATTACTAAAACACCCTCCACACTTATAGAATAAAGAATATAAAGACAACCTACCCAATAGAAAAAGCCCAAATAAGCATTTTAATCAATCTAGCCCCTTAAATAAATTCTTACCAATTTAATCAATTTGTTTATATGCGTTCGGCTCTATCTAACTTATATGTTTCTTATATTCTCACGCATCGCATTTATATTATATTTTTTATATGTTATTTCAGATTTAAATGTAATAACACAAATATATTTTTTATATTTACACGCATCGCGTGCATAGAAGACTAGTAGAAGCATATTAGGACTGATGTTGCTTTCAGGCTATTCAATGCCTACACCTACTACCAGGCTCTAAAAATAGTCTTTAGTATTAATGAAATCTTGTTTTTGCAAAAATTTCCAAAGAAAATGGAATTGAAAGATTGTATATTTCTGCATAATTAAAGTCTTTTCATAATATATACCATAAAAAATCTTTTCATATACGAAGTAGTTTTTAATGATTTGACTAATTTGAGTGAATAAAAGCCACAAAATTTAGAAACAACCAAATTTTCATTAAGTTTGGTTTGACTATTATTGGGTCACTAGCAAGTGGCTTTAGCTGTTGGCCCAATACACTATGACTTGAAGAGCCTACTATTTGTAATTTAATTTACTTACTTTTACACGTTTTTTCGAGAGGTGATAGAAAATATAAGAATTAAAATTGAATGAAAAACAATTGAGAGTTATTTTTATTTATTTATACACACACATGAGAGGAGAAATGAAAACTTTAAATAGAGAAGATTTGGGGCTATTTGGATGGATAAGTGTCATCACAAGAAGTGGGGTTATTACTTTAGAAAATGGCAATTAGGCCCATTTTCTTAAACCCACTGTTTTAACTTATTTTAGAAAAAAATGAATTCAGGTAAATTAAGTTTAAGAAAAATAAAGTATAAAATTAAATTCAAATATCTTATATAAAAGCTAACTATCGAGGACTTAATTTCCATTTTAAACTTTTTTGTACTACTACATGAAAAACTAAATTAAAGGACCCCGGTAGTTGTTGACTTGTTGGGAAAAAATAATGGTTGATCAAGTACAACTGATAGCTAATATTTCGTATAAATTTTGATAAGTTTTACGGAGTAATAAGTTCTGTTAATTTCAGACAAAATGAGTGAATTAAATCAAGTGATCGAATAGAATGCACCCTAAATATATAGATTAATAATGTATACTCAAATGGAGAGGATTGGTTGAACTACTTTCCGTCAAAATCCTCCAGTTAAACATGGAAGTTAAGAACAAATTCAAACATGTCATGGTGTGTGTCGATGATATTTGCAATATACTTTCCGTCAGAATACTAATTATCAAAATCCTCCAGTTTGTGAAGTTAAGAACAAATTCAAACATGTCACGGTGTGTCGATGATATTTGCAATATACATAATGACATAATCCCATAGTCAAAGGGATGCAAGTAGACCTGTCAAATGGGTCGGGTCGGGTTAGAGTCGGTCAATTTCGGGTTCGGGTTTTATCGGGTCGGTCACTTTCGGGTTCGGGTTGACAAATGCTTGTTCAAGATCCAGAGTGTTCGGGTTGACCCAACGGGTTTAGAGCTTTTATTACGCCTTTTTTCTAATTTTTTTTTTTTTATTGTTTGTTTTGGTATATAGACGTGTATTAACAAGTCTATATGTATATATATACTTCGTATGTGACAATAAAACTACCACAAAACACCCACCTAAAAAAAACTCTACCATACCAAACACAAACTCGAGTATAAGTTTTGACTTGAGTAAAACTAAAGTGAATAGAACACTACCATTATTGTTTATTTCCAGTTCACTTAATTTATACGAAGTTGGCACCCAAAAGAAAAAAAATTATTCGAAGTAAAGTGACAATTTGACAGAACCAGAAGAAAATATATCAGAGAAGAAAACTAAAGCTTTCTAAAGAAAATAAGAACTTGACAAGCCACCATTTTTCTAACACATTCACTTTACAACCCTCACAAAGTGACAAAACTATAAATAAAAGTTAAATAAATGAGAACAATTAAAACAAGTAGGAGTCCTTTCGTATACTCAAGAAGAAGACATCGCCTGAAATGTCTACCAAAACGGCACCGTCTCAAACTCTCAGTCTTCTCAAAATCGCCTCTCTTCACACATTATCCAGTGGGTTTCACCTCACTGTACTCCTACTGTGGGCTCAACGGCGTTGTTTATGTAACACCAAACGCTACCTCCTCGTCGTCCAGTTAACCACCAGGAAAATGTTCAAAGTTGACACCGTTGACGGCGCCACAAGTTCGGCCGCAAATCCTTAGGAGTTAGGATCCTTGCCATCAAACAGTACACTAAACAGAAATACAAGTACCGAGAACCTTCTTCACAGTGCTCTTCAATTCCTTCTCCATAGATCTCGGCTTCATAATCTTAGAAATCTCGACGGTCGACCTATACCCGACTTCTCCGGTAAATCAGAAAGCTTGAGAGGATGAGAGATAATAGAGTATTTGAGACTTGAGAGGAGGCGGCTAAACTGAATAACTGACTTTAGATTTAGGTTGGTATTTTCCAATTTTTAAAAATAAAAATTAAATTTCTTTAATTTTATCACTGAACCCGACGGGTCGGACCCGACCCGACCCGATTTTGACCCGGAAAGTTCGGGTTCATCGGGTTCGGATAAAAACGGGTTATGGGTTGGAAAATCTTGTTCAAGACCCGTTTTTCGGGTCGGGTTCGGGTCGGTTTTCGGGTCGGGTCCATTTTTGACAGGTCTAGATGCAAGTAAAAGAATGGAGGGAGTAGCATTAATTTTTTTACGAGTATATCATAGTAGACCTGATAAAGATCAGCCTAGCCCTACCCGGCCCGAAATTTGACTGGGTTGGGCATCTTTTTTAGGCCCGGTTTTCGTGGCCGGCCCAGCCCGGCCTGATTTTTTTAAAAAAATGACGGGTTTAGGAAACGTAAAAGCTACATTCTTTAGTTATAAATTTGGACCGGCTCATAATGGCCCGAAAGCCCGATATGTTATGCCCGAAATAGGGGTTTGACATGGAAAAACAGATCCGAATTTTGGCCCAGCCCGAGATACAGGTTGATTTTAAAAACTTCGGCCTGGCCCCAACCCCGCCCGGCCTGTCTTTTGATCAGGTCTATATCATAGGATAAGAATTAAGTAGCAAGAGTTTTGATCATAGGATAAGAAACCTAATGTTGGATTAAAAACTACGTGGTTGACGGAATAATCGTGTGTTGTCACAATCAATCCGTTTAGATGATTTTACATGCATCCTATGAGGGTGGATATTGGGCTTGTATATTGTGGGATATGATAATATTTTATATGTTTTATATTTGCTCAAAATTCGGATAATATTTCGGATATCGAATATTCGAAAATACTAAATTTAATATCTGAATTGGTATCCGATATCCGACTTTTCGGATCTGATATGAAATTATTTTTCGGATAGAATATCCAAAAAATCGGATAAGATAAGGATCAGATTTTCGGATAATTTTGCTCAACTCTACCATGACAATCCAACTCTATTGAAACCGCGATACTTAAATTAAGAAGAATAATGATTTTAATGAATTAATTTCGCTGAATGACAATTGGCAACAGTTCAATTCTATCACAACACAAGTTTTGATCCAAAAAAAAAATTAAAAAGACAGATATCTAACCTAAAATAACAAATTTATCAGTGTATCGTATAATTAATGAATTAGGCCGTAGTCAGGAAAATAGACTCATGAACAAATACATACAGATATAACTATAACACAACAATCAGATTAATAGTAAAATTAAAATTATTATATATATCCGGCCTTAATCTTATTTATCTGTCCTAATTATAATTAATATATATTGGATAAGATTAATGATTTGTAACATAGTCCAACTCTAATACTACGTACGAGTAACGACGTATGTGTTTTGAAACTATAACCGTTCGAGTTCTAAACGATCGGAAAAATCAACATGTTTTACGGTTCGGATTGAGACTTGACCAAATTAGGTCCGTAATCTGTACTTCTGTAACCAGGAAACTAGACTCATGAACCAATACAAATACTGAATTACACAATAAGATAGCGATATAATTATAACACGATAATCAGATTATTAATAATAGTTATATCCTTAATCTAATTTATCTCCCCCTAATTAATATATACTACGTATATTGGATAAGATAAAGGGTTTGTAACATAGTCAAATTCCAATACCACGTAGGACGTATCGAGTTCTAAGCGAGCTGATAAATCCAACATGTTTAATGATTCGGGTTGAGAATTGACAGTTTTATTAGGTCGTACTCCGTAACTAGGAAACTAGACTCATGAACAAATACAAATACACAGCAATAAGATAAAGATATAATTATAACAAAATAATCAGACAATAATAAATACATCCTTAATCTTATTTATCTTGCGCAAAATATATTAATTGGATAAGATAAAGGATTAGTAAGTTAGTAAAATTCTAATACTACACACGTAGGTCTATTGACACTATAAATAGGGGTTCGTTATTCTTCATCAATTCATCATTAGCTTAATTAATCATCGTATATTCTCTGATACATCATCAAAGATGAAGAATAATCATATGATGTTTAGTCTTCTGTTAGGAATCAGGTTTGATATATTTTACAATAGACTCGAATCTACCCCGACCCTAGTAATCCGTGAAGGAGGAAAGCCCAACAACAGTGAGAAATGTTCTGATAATTACGAGTCGGATGATGATGATAAAACCGAAGCTCGTAGCTTTGCTTCTACAAACTCAAACAAGGCGGGCCAGAAGCGTAGAAAAACGTCAGAGTCGGGTTGGGCCTACACCGGAAAAGAATATGCTAGTAAGTGAAGGAATTATGTCCTTAGACATTTCCGGCAATTACTAAATACAAATAGGAATTAATTATGAAGATAATAAGTTAATTATTTTAGTAATCATATTTGTTTGCTAGAGAATAAATGTGATTAGTAGGACAATATTGATTGGACCTACAACTAAAATAATTTAATCCTATAAGGTCACACATATAAGCACTAATTGGAATGGGCCCAAAAGGCTCGATGGCAACCGGTCTATTAAGGGAAAGAATGTTGGGCTTTGGTTTTGTGTTAACCCAAAACTCTCACATTATAATAGTTATAATGTCAGGGATTTAGAAATCACGTTCATTCAATATCTGACAAAAAGGAAAACACAAAAACCCTAATTCTATTTCTCTGAAACGTCGTTCTTCCCAAACAAAGCAAGAGATTGATCGTGATCGTTCTCTTCCGTACTAGCATACGTGGGATTCAATTGGTGCTTGTGGACTAAGTAGAGGAGCAACAAGTGGGGCTCTAAGATCTTTGAAGCTTGCATACGAACGGGAGAACACGCTACAAAGGTGATTATTCTTTCGACTTAATCTGATCTATATTATTGTTATGCATGTGATCCTGTGATAGATGTTAGGAAATTGTTTCCTGAAATTCCGCTTTATGCATCTATATGTTCCTACAGTGGTATCAGAGCTGATACATTCAATTGGACTTTTAATTCAAGTACTCAAACTGATTTTGAAAAATCCCCTTTCTTCTTTTCTCTTATTTTTATTTTTATTTTTTTTATTTTTTTATTTTATTGTTTTAAAGCAAGAGAACAGCAGGCAGGCATGAGACCCGCCCCTGCCTCGCCGTGAAGCACAGAAAAATCCCTTCACGCCGGTCATCTTCCTGACCCAGTCACGCCGACCGACCCGACCACCAGAATAATCCGGCAGCCCGGCCGAGCAGCGAGCCAGGCCAAAACGACGAGTCCATCGCAACTGCCATTCAGTTGCAACAGCACGATCCTACGCTGCCTTACTGCCGCCCATCCGCCGCCCCTTTTCCCGCCGGAACGCCGCCCTAATTATCCCTCCACCGTGGCTCCACCGTCGCGGGTGGTGGCCACCCAGCCATGGAGATTGTTATTTTAATTTGGGTAACAATTACCTAAATTAAATTAATCTTTATTCAACTTTTGTTAAAGATTAACAATTTAATTAGGGTTTAATTATCCGAAAATAATGGCAAAAAATTTGAATAAATTAACAATCCTTAAACTGAATTTTAGGGTTGTTAGAAGTTAGATTTCAATTTAAACTCTTTATTAAAATTAAATCTAACAAGAATTCAAAATTTAAGGCATAATTATCTCATTTTATTCAAATAATTCAAGAAAATAACAATTATAATCCGAAAAATTCGAATTAAATTACCAGGCAGATCTATTGAATTTTCTTAACAAATAAAATCAAAAATTTTAATTGTTATCCTTAAATTTTATGATTAATCGAATTAAACATAAAAATTAACCAAATTCAATAATTAATATACAAAAATTTCGAAAATTAGTTAAAAAATTACCAAAAAATTTCGGCTATTGTATAAAATTTAGGGGATAATCAGTAGATTTATTTAACAAATTAAAAATCAAATCTTTAATTGTTAACAAATTATTTCCATGATTAATCTTATTAACCATTAAATAATTTAAAATCTGACGAATTTAATTTTAAAAAATCCGAAAATTTTTATGTGATATTAACTGTTAATTTCGACCCTGTGATAAAAATTTCGGAATTTTATAAATTTATTTTGAGCAAAAATTAATTAAATCACGATTTAATGATTCCAATCAATTAATATCATATATTAATTTTGCAAATTCAAGCCATAAATAAATCTTCCCTTAATTGAATCAAAATAATAATGTTGCATACAATCATGATCATAAAATATTATGCAAGAGGCTAAAACTGATACATGGTATTGACAGTTAATACCATGACTATGAGAAGGTTTCATCATAGTCAATACCATGAATTTGTCTAAAACCTTTTGCCACTAGTCTTGCCTTAAAGACATCAATGTTTCCATCTTTGTCCTTTTTCAGTTTGAAAATCCATTTGCAACCTATGGGTTTAACCCCATCAGGCAAAGCAACCAAGTCCCATACTTGATTTTCAAACATCGAATCCATTTCGGATCTCATGGCTTCAAGCCATTTCTCGGAGTCTTGACTTGTCAAAGCATTTGTGTAGCTAGTAGGTTCCTCATGTTCTAAAATCTCTATTTCAGAACTTTCAGTCAAAAGGAAATCAATATATCTCTTTGACGGAATGACAGTCCTACTAGACCTACGTTGGGGAACAACAGGAGAAGTTTCCACCTCATTAGGTTGAGGGACTTCGCATGGATTATCTCCAAGTGGGACGGTAGAAGGCGCATGAATGGAATGCACCGCCTCCTGAGCATTTTCATGCTGGGTCGTCTCTGACGAGGTGTGAACCTCATCCATTTGTTGCTCATCTCGAATTTCTTCGAGATAAGTCTAGTACATATAAACCATTTGATAATTTAGCAGAGACATAGAACATACCATTCAAATATGCTGAACAACAATGATTCATAATTTGAAACGAAAAACCTTCCGAATCCAAAATCGGAATAGAAATTATGTTCTTGGTAATAACTGGAACGTAATAACAATTATAAAGTTCTAATATTAAACCAGAAGGCAAGCATAAACTATAATCTCCTACAGCTAAAGCAGCAACTCTTGCTCCATTGCCTACTCGGAGATCCACTTCGCCTTTGCTCAAGCTCCTACTTCTTTTTAGTCCCTGCACATTACCAATAATGTGAGATCCACAAGCGGTATCAAATACCCAAGAAGCAGTTGTAGCTAAATTAACTTCTATGACATAGATATTACTAAATACAAATTATCCTCCAGATATTTGGGGCAGTTCCTCTTCCATAACCCTAACTGTCAATACCATAGAAAACTTCGTCGTTTTGGCCTGGCTCGCTGCTCGGCCGGGCTGCCGGATTATTCTGGTGGTCGGGTCGGTCGGCGTGACTGGGTCAGGAAGATGACCGGCGTGAAGGGATTTTTCTGTGCTTCACGGCGAGGCAGGGGCGGGTCTCATGCCTGCCTGCTGTTCTCTTGCTTTAAAACAATAAAATAAAAAAATAAAAATAAAAATAAAAATAAGAGAAAAGAAGAAAGGGGATTTTTCAAAATCAGTTTGAGTACTTGAATTAAAAGTCCAATTGAATGTATCAGCTCTTTTAAATCAGTTTTGGAAGTTGGAAATACAATTAATTTCCAAAAAGTTTGAGTAATTTGATTTGATTTTTTTTTTTTTTTTTTAAATTGAAAAATCAGATCTTCGTTTTGAGCATAATTCGTAATTTTCAATGAATGCAAATTCTAGATTAATGAGATTATTCTAGCCATATTTAAATAGTAATTGAATTAAAATAATGTTAAACTTAAATTGTTTAAGTTCTTAGTATTATTTTGGAAATGTTATTTGCTTATTAATAGTTAATAAGTAAATAATTTTTGTCTAATATATTTTAATATTATATGCGTGTATGGAATATTATGATATTTTGTTACAGGCAAGTGACTAGTATGGCCCAAAATAGGATAGAAAATACGATCTGCGTATCGTTTTGTATTCTTGTAAATTTTGAAATACGATCTGCGCATCGTTCTGTATTGTTGTAATTTAATTTAAAAGTTCAAATTAGATTATAAAGTTCGTATTATGAGTTCGATGAAGTAAGAAGGTTCAATCAAAAATTCAAGGATGGAGATCCAAGAAAGATGAACAGAAAACCAAGAAGATTTGAGCTTATTTTTTAGGGGCCATACTAGGATCACATTTATTTTTATGCATTTTATATTGCCTTAAAATGCTTATTGAGTTTATGTATGTGGTTATTTAAAGCAATGTGTTCACTTTTAATTAACCAACATAGTAAACTTAGGTCCCAAAATAATATTGAGTTTAAGTGCTTTTCCATACAACACCTATAAAGCCTTAGATCATGAGTAATAGGTTCTGCCAAAGCAGGGTGTTGCTTATAATTCCGGGGATAGTAGGGTAGGTTTTTGAAACTTACATGTTAATGTTTGGTTTAACTCAACAAAACTATCAAAAGACAAAGTTTTGGGTTTTGAAGCTAAGAGATAGGAAAATACAAAGAGTTGTTAACCTGTCTACCAAGAGTTATAATCAGTTATAATTAGTAAAATGTTTACTTACCTCGAATACTATAAATTAAAGTAGCAGGGCCAAAGTCCGTTTGATTGTAGTGGGAGGGGATCTTGGTTAATTCTTTATTCAATGGGGACTTCTAATTTTGAATAAAGGGTAGTAGTGAATTGAATTTGTTTAATTGCTACTTTTGATAAACATTATATTGAATCTTGCTTTACTTTTTATTGTAGTTATCATGTCTGGTGCAAACAACTCTACTTTTAACTTGCGCCCTCTAATTGAAAAAGATAAACTGAATGCTACCAACTTCCTACAATGGCAAATGGCTGTGAGAATTGTTCTCAGAGCGGAAGGAAAAGAAAGTGTTCTTGACAATCCTCTACCTGAACCCTTGCCAGAAAATGCTACTGCAGCTCAAAAGGGAGCTAGACAAACTCTAGAGGATAACTCCTTGCAAGTAACATGCTTGATGCTTGCTTGCATGGAACCAGAGTATCAAAAACGTTTTGATGGTCTGGATGCCTACAGCATAATCCAGCAACTGAAAACTTTGTTTCAGAAAAATGCTAGATTGGAGAGATTTGAAGCAAACTGCAAACTTCTGGATTCCAAGTTGGAAGAGGGGAAGCCCGTTGGTCCGCATGTGTTCGATTTGATTGGACATTTTCAGACCATGGAGAAATTGGGTTTCCCTTATCCTAAGGACCTGGCAACTGACATAGTCATCAGATCCTTGCCTGAAGATTTTCATAACTTTAAGTTGAACTTCTACATGTAAGGAGGGGAGGCTACCCTGCAAGAGTTGCATGGTTCACTAATTCAGGCTGAGAGAAACTTACCAAGTAAACCTAAACATAAGGATGTTCTAATGGTTAGTAAAGGTAAGCAGTTCAAGAAGAAAGGGGCTCCCATGAAGAAGAACAAGGGCAAGGTAGTTGCCAATGAGAACTCTTCAACCAAGCCAAAGGCCACTCCCAAGGCTAAGGTAGCTGCTCAACATGAGTGCTACCACTGCCACAAGATTGGTCATTGGAAGAGGAACTGCCCCAAATATCTGGAGGATAAGAAGACTGGTGCTTTAACTTCAGGTATCTATGTCATAGAAGTTAATTTAGCTACAACTGCTTCTTGGGTATTTTATACCGCTTGTGGATCTCACATTATTGGTAATGTGCAGGGACTAAAAAGAAGTAGGAGCTTGAGTAAAGGCGAAGTGGATCTCCGAGTAGGCAATGGAGCAAGAGTTGCTGCTTTAGCTGTAGGAGATTATAGTTTACGCTTGCCTTCTGGTTTAATATTAGAACTTTATAATTGTTATTACGTTCCAGTTATTACCAAGAACATAATTTCTATTCCGATTTTGGATTCGGAAGGTTTTTAATTTCAAATTATGAATAATTGTTGTTCAGCATATTTGAATGGTATGTTCTATGTCTCTGCTAAATTATCAAATGGTTTGTATGTACTAGACTTACAAAACCATATCTATCACATAGAAAACAAGAAACACAAACCAAATGATTTGAACCCTACTTACCTATGGCATTGTTGATTAGGCCACATAAGCTCAAAGCGCATAGAGAAACTTCATAAGGATGGAATTCTCAAATCATTTGATTTTGAATCATTTGAAGTATGTGAGTTTTGCTTAATGGGGAAAATGACAAAATCTCCTTTCACAGGCTCAAGTGAAAGGGCCAATGATCTTTTAGCCCTCATACATACTGATGTGTGCGGACCTATGAGTACTTTGGCTAGGGGAGGGTACGGGTATTTCATTACTTTTACTGATGATGTGAGCAGATTTGGATATGTTTACCTCATGCGACATAAGTCGGAATCCTTTGAAAAGTTCAAGGAATTCCAAAATGAAGTACAAAACCAACTTGGAAAGAAAATTAAAGCATTGCGATCCGATCGTGGTGGTGAATATTTATCTCAAGAGTTTGGTGATCATTTGAAAGATTGTGGAATACTTTCGCAATTGACTCCACCAGGGACACCACAATTGAATGGGGTTTCCGAAAGAAGGAACCGAACTCTATTAGATATGGTACGGTCCATGATGAGTCTTGCTAACCTTCCTGCCTCATTTTGGGGATTTGCGCTTGAAACAGCGGCATTCACACTCAACAGAGCTCCGTCCAAAGCAGTAGAAAAGACGCCATATGAGATGTGTGTTAGGTTATGATACATATGACACTACATAGATCATGCGGAAACAACCATTAACCCAGGACAACATATTATTTACACATAATCATATAGCATAATTTAGATGCATACTCTTTGTTGCGTGCCCTCCCTAGCTGCGCCCGAACCGAACAAGAACAAGTCTTTTAGGACTCCAAGTGTCGTCCCTCCGTAGATAGTCCACAGCACGTCCGGATCCGCCTTAAGATTGACCAACTAGAATCGCCCTTAAGGTACTAGAAAATTTCGGCACTTTTTGAGCAAGATGTGTTTTTAATTTTCTCTCAAAAACTCACTTTTGAATACTTTGAAACTTGTGTATAAATTATGACCCCTAGGCCTTTATTTATAGAGTTATGGAAAAGGAATCGTAATCCTAGTAGGATACGAATTAATTGAAATTAGAATCCTACATGAATTCTATTTAATTAATTTATCCAATTAGGAATAGAAATTTAATCATACACTGACTCTTGTAGATTCAGGAATCACGCATGAGCACAAACTCACACACACACGGCAGCCACAAGGGCTGCCCATGCGCGTGCGAGCAGCAGCCCGCGCAGCACGGCCCACGCATCCGTGGCCCTTGGCGCGCGCTGGGCCTGCCTTGCGGTAGGCCTGGGCGCTGCCTTGGCTGGGCTTGTGGCGCGCATGTGCTTGCTGGGCGATGGCCCGGCTTCGTGCTGGGCCTTCGTCCGGCAGGCCTCGTCCGATGCTAATTCGTACGATACGCTTCCGATTAAATTTCCAGTTCCGGAATTTATTTCCGATACGAACAATATTTAATATTTCCGATTCCGGAATTAATTTCCGTTTCGAACAAATATTTAATATTTCCGTTTCCGGAATTATTTTCCGATTCCGGTAATATTTCCGATTCTGACAATATTTCCGTTTCCGGCAATATTTCCGATTCTGGTAATATTTCCATTTCCAATAATATTTTCCGATACGTACCATGTTTCCGTTTCCGGCAACATCTACGACTTGGATAATATTCATATTTCCGATACGATCCATATTTCCGTTTCCGGCAATATCATCGTTTCCGGAGTATTCATTTCTTGCCTGTGACGATCTTAGCTCCCACTGAAACCAAGATCCGTCGGTTCCGAATATTCATAGATGGAGTATTTAATGCCATTAAATACTTGATCCGTTTACGTACTATTTGTGTGACCCTACGGGTTCAGTCAAGAGTAAGCTGTGGATTAATATCATTAATTCCACTTGAAGTGAAGCGGCCTCTAGCTAGGCATTCAGCTCACTTGATCTCACTGAATTATTAACTTGTTAATTAATACTGAACCGCATTTATTAGACTTAACATAGAATGCATACCTGGACCAAGGGCATTATTTCCTTCAGTCTCCCACTTGTCCTTAGGGACAAGTGTGCATTTCCTAATTCCTTTGTCGCTCGATGCTTGCTCTTGAACATAAGGTAAGAGTTGTCATCCTTATTATGTCCAGAGGTGTTCCTCGGTTTCAGAGTTCAACTGATCAAATAAACAGATAATCATAGCCTATGATTCATCCGAGCACGGCCATGCATTTCACAGTTTCTAGCTCTCCGAGTGGCCTTGTACAACTTTTAAGCATCTCATCCCGATTTATGGGAGGACAATCCCAATCTTGCGATCTTGAGATTAGACTTCGTTTGATAGGTGATTACCTGAGCGTTGCCTTTATAGCCTCCTTTTACGGTGCGACGGTTGGTCAACGTCAAAGCAACCAGTTCTCAAACAAGTAATCTCAAATCACTCAGGTATTGAGGATTTAGTGTCTAATAATTTAATGAAATTTACTTATGACAGACTTTCATCTCTTACAGTAAAGTTTCATAGGTCTTGTCCGATACTAGTCTTCCCAAAGTAAGTATCTATGCAAATGATTATGACATTGCCATGTCCACATAGTTCAAGAAACAGAACTACTAGTCATCTTGCATTCTAATCGTCTAACGTTTTCTATGCGTCCAATTTTATAGAAAACTCCGATTAGGGACCATTTTCAACCTTTGACATTCAAGTTCACTTGATAGACATTTCTTAGTCACAGGACTGGTCCTGACAGTCTATCTTGAATATATCGTCAAATTGAAGGGACTCATCATTTAATACTAAACCAAGATTAAATGGAATATGAAAATACATTTCATATATGATAAATGTTCAACCCCAATGTTTTACAACCATGGGCCTCTAACCCATCTTTAAAACAGTTCATGGAATTCAAAGCTATGCTTGATTTCCAGTGCTACAACGTGAGTGTTGCTTCTCACTTGTTGCATAGGTTTAGTTATCATGCTTTGCCAATCTTAACATCCTTTTCATCGAATGTTCTTTGAGATATGATGATAAGATCTTTTCGAGTTTGTTTATTATGTGATCTAGTCTTTCTTACTACATTAGTGGTTCTACGCATTTTGCAATGAAGAACCATTAAGTTAGCAGACGTTTTTCTTGCTTCAAGAGTGGTTCCACGCATTTTTCAATGAAGAACCATCAAGCCAGCAGATAGGTGATCTACCCAAGTTCAGTGAAGAACTTTAAACAATCCCTGTTTTATTGCTTCTTAGGCAATAATTACTTTTACTTCAACTGTATAGGTTGCTAGTGATGCTTTGTTTGGATTTACCTATCCAAGCAGTTCATAGATATGTGGACGACTCTCCAACTATATCTTAGAACATAGAAATTAATATTTTAATTTCCCACGCAACAACTCATGGTCTCCAATCCATGTTGCCATTTCAAAACACGATGCTTTATAGCTCGTCCTTATCAATGGTTAACTCCAAAGGGTCTTGCTTGATCCTTTGCCAGTGTTTATGCGTGTAGCATCAATATTTAGCGTATCTTTATTTCCTTGAATCAAGAACTATTCCTATGTACCTTTTCAAGTACCATAAGTATTCTTGGTCTCAATCTAGTTGATCTTCACTGAGATCAATAGAGATTGGTATATGTTCGTCATGCCTAAAGTCATACGATACGTTTTTGGCGATCCTCATATTATATCATACATGATAAATTCTTTTGCAGAATAATTCCCAATTGAATTCTATTCATGTAACTTTAGCTTATTCAATTTCAGCAGATACTGAATCCAGCTAAATTCTTTGACATATAATATAGGTTAAGAATCTCATTTAGACTCTTTGATGTTTAACTTAGTAAATGCTTATACATAGTTCAAACATTCTTTACTTAGATTTATTCACATGGGTCGAATATCTCCAATGGAGACTTTCGTGTTTGATTTAGTAAATGCCATTACTTAATCCAAAACAATATCATAAGATCTTTGTAACTAGATCTTAATACCCAGTATGTACTAAGTTTCGCCATGGTCCATCATTGATGAATAATTTCAAATCTAAGTCATTAGCATTTGAATGTTATTTCACAATAGAGAGATATGTGTGTGATACACATAGGACCAATTAAGTTTTATGTACTCCCACTAAACTTCTTATACATCTATAAGAATCATGTACATTTTATGAAACTAAAATACTTATTAGCTTCACTAAAATACAGTTCCAACTCCCAATTGCTTGCTTAAATCTGTACTTAGATTTTATAAGCTAGCTTTCTCTTTCAAGCATTTATTTGGATCCACAAATCCTATGACATACCATGTACATAGTTTATTCCAACATTTGATTGAGGAATACGTTTTGTCATCCAATTGCTATATGTACCAATATGCAATCATTGCTTGAATTATAGACTTGAGCATTACGATTATGCATGAGGTTTCAACACAATTTACACCATGAATTTGCTTGTAACCTTTAGCAACTAATCTAGCTTTGTGTGTGAACACAATTCCATGTTTGATGGTTTTTATCCTTAAAACAAACTTGCAACCAATAGGTGTGAAACTATTCTTGCAAATCAACAAAATTTCAATTTTGTCATCAAAACATTGAGTATGTTTTATGGCCTCTAACCATTTAAAACATTTGAGTCTATATATGGCCTCTAACCATTTTAGGGAATCTGGGTTTCGTCATAGCTTTCTTACAAGTCACAAACTCATTAATCTACATGATAATAGTTTGACTGTAAGTTGTAGGTTTCTTCACTATCTAATAGAAGAATTGCATAGTTTCAGTGACCTGAACTCTATGCCTACTTTGGGTATAGAACATCAAACAAATAGAATATCAATAGCCACTTAAAAGTCCTTTGAATATTCTGTTCTCCTTGAAGCACTTGTAAAGTCTTCTAAGAGATGTCTATTCTTTAAAGCCACTTCTAAAGCCCTTAAAGAATTAGTTCGGATTTTCTGAAGCACTTCGAAAAGCCTCCGGAATGTCCGTTTATGTTTGTTGTTCGTCTCGAAGACTTTCGAGGTCTATTTTCTCCCACTTGTCATTTTGGAAACGAATCTCCAAAAGGACATTATTTCGAGCAAACAAACATTATGTTCTCAATAATTCGTGGTAGAAACAATACCCTTGTGTCTCATTTGAATAAATCACAATGAAACATATATCTAGACTTGGGCCTTAGTTTGTTGAATAACAAACACTAAGCTCCCACTGAGTTTAGCAACTCTTTAGATATATATAATTGAAAAGATATCCTGAAATTATTTTTCAATAGCTTTGACGAATTTAGTTTAGTTTGGTGGTAGTTGAGCATTTTGTTTTAGAATTTAAAGGAAAAGTCTTTATGATCCATCATTGATCGAATCAAGTACGAATCGACTTCGATCATTCCAACTTAGATATGCCATATCTTATGGAGCTAGATTGTGAAATTACAACACACAATCATTGATGATCATATTTGGTCTCAAGTAATCATCAACATGATCTAACCTAGATCTTTATGATTTCTTGCCGAGTGGATTTTATACTTCTGAATCTTTGAACTAGCCAAACAGATTCAACTTATATCACATTTGAGTAAATAAACCTATATTCACTCAAATCCATGTGAAATAATAAAGTCATAAAACCTTTCTTTAGCTTTGAACTCTATCGTCTAGGCGTTCTAACAATAGTTCATATTCTTTGTTACTTTCAACAAGTAAGACTAGCTTGTCTTAAGTTGATCTAGAAATCAACCAACTTTCAAAAGTCCATCAAAATAGAGCTTATGAATGTTAACTTGTTGATATGGTCTAAGCAACAATGCCAAAGATTTAATGGAACTCAAATCAAGGGGTTGATTTGAACCTAGTAAAGTTCTTTAAAGAGTTGTTTGTTTTAATCAAGCATATTGACTCAACCTGTAATTGACCATTTCATTCAAATAAACAAACAAACAAGCATTGTTTTTGTTCTTCTGAATGTGAGTCTTTCTGTGTTTGAAGCAGAAATTTAGGTATGCTGATTATGGAACAAAATAGCCATTAAGTTCCAGCCTTTGAAAGGACTTAAAACAAACTAGATGACCCTACAACTAATGTAGCATTGCCATGCTTCATTTCCCACTTGTAGGTCATTAGTGTATCCTAGCTTCCATTGTTTGAGTTATTACCGAAGTAAGAACCTCAAGCGGTATATGATACCAAGGAAGTTTGATTGCTAGGTCACTTCTCTTTAAACATAAATTTATAGGTAGAAACGGAATCGTAAATTCCTTTCATTTGTTCCTCGTTTTCCTATTTCTTGTACCCTTTCTTATAGTCTTAAGAATTGAATTCTTTAGTGTTGACTTTTATACTTTGTTAGACATGTCCAATGTCACCAACAAGGTTCTTTACCATTTTAATTTATGTTGAATATTTTGTTTCAACTAGATGATCTTACCAGAAGCTTCTAAAGTTCTCTAAGTATCGATCTATTCGAATGTCTAGGGACTAGACTCATTCGAGAATTAAATGGACAAAGATATTAGGTTGTTAACCATTGGTAAAGCTGAGCGTATTAAACTCAATGCTTTATGATCTCAAAACTACATTGTATTTTGAATTCACAAGCACCAATTGGTTTACCATTCGATTTTGATATTTGAAAACAACCATAAAAGTCGCTATAAGAAACGTACATTTTAAATTGCTCACTTTCTCTCATTTCCGTGAATCGTTCTTGGATTCACTACCAATCGAGGAAATTTACTGTTACCTTTCTAAAAGGATTTATTGCAGTGCAAGATATTTAATTATAAACAATAATTAAAACATACATTGAAGCATGCAAAGTCTAAACATTTATCATGAATAATAACTTGAAATTAAAGCAACCATGCAATTCAAACAAGTTATTAGCATTTTATTCGATTTTATTGTTCCGGCAGGTGTGAATAAAATGATTCCAAGACCCTAAAACCATTGAAGAATTAAGCACAGTTTGTCGACTCAATTCTAAAACATTTTAGGTAAGCAAAAGCCTTTTGCTAATAGTCTAGAAACTACTCTTGGTTGATAGGTACGTCTAAGAACTTATTAGGTAAACCTATCGATTTTGCCACGACATAAAAGGACTCCTTACTTATATCGTTGAGTTTCACCAAAACTAACATGTACTCACAATTATTTGTGTACCTTGCCCCTTTAGGACCAATAAGTAACACCTCGCTGAGCGAAAACTATTACTAGATTGATGTAAAGGATATCCAAGCAAGTGTATATTTTGGCATGGCACCTTTTAACTCAATTTTTAGGTTTGGAACTTAAGGCTCTTACTATGTTGGTTAGATTTTAAGTGAACTAAAATCCTTAATCATGCAACATAATCAAGCTTTTGATCTCATGCATTTTAAGACATATTTAAAAGCAATAAATAACTTAAAACATGCATAAGATATTTGTGATCTAGTATGGCCCGACTTCATCTTGAAGCTTTGACTTCAAAGTCCGTCTTGAAAATCTCCGTGGGAGGCACCATTTTCTTCAAATAGGATAAGCTATAACTAATTACAACTATTTGATGGTTCGCAGACCATATTTGAATTGAAAAATAACTTTGGTACTTTAGACCAATTACATTCAAATTAATGGTACGCAGACCATATTTTCTATCCTATTTGGGCCATACTAGTCACTTCATAACCTGCAAAACAGTACATATACAATATATACCATTCACCCATTCATTATCATGAATGGCCCACATAGCTGGTTAGTAAAACACATTATGCATCACGTAAACATTTGCAGCAATTAATCAAGGGCACCAATAATCTACCAATTATTCAGTCCTTATTAATTCTAATCGAGTTGTTTTAACCTTAAGGATTTGTAGACCTAATCAAGAGTTTATGACTAAAAAGCGCTCCCACTCAAACCAATAAATTCATATGCTTTACTAATTTTAAACATAAAATTGTATTTCTAGTCTAACCGGAAACATACAAATTTAATTAAAATTTAAAGCTCAAATAAATTTATAATTGAATCCAAAAATTTAATTTAATTTCAGTCGCATTTAAATTAATTCATCATTTTAATTTTAGTAAAATAATTAGAATAAATACCATTTATTATAATTATAATATTCAAAATTAAAATCCAAGAAATTAATTCAAATTATTAATTTTAAAATTAATTAAAATTACGTGAACTGAAATTTTCAAATTAAACATTCAAAACGATCTAATCGTAACGCAAACACCCTACGCGTTGCACGCCCATGGGCCGTACGCACACAGCCATTGCTGGCCATGTGCGCGCAGCCCATGCGCTCGTCGCATAGCTGCTGCTGTCCTATCGCAAGCCTCCGCACAGCGCCCCATCGCACGCGAGCTATCGCTCGCAGTGCGCGCGCGCGAGATCGCTCGCTGGGCGCGCGACATCGCTCGCTGGGTGCGCTGGCTCGCTCGCTGTGCGCGCGAGCCATCGCTCGCTGGGGCGCGACATCGCTCGCTGGGCGGGCGACATCGCGCGCTGTGCGCGCGAGCCATCGCTCGCTGGGGCGCGACATCGCTCGCTGGGCGAGCGACGTCGCGCGCTGTGCGCGCGAGTAGTGCTGGGCGCAGCGCTCGTGGCACGCGAGCTTGCGCTCGCTGCGCGCGAGGCTGCGCGCACTTGTGCGAGGCAGCGCGCGTTGTGGCGCAGCTCGCTTGCTGCCCACACGCGACTTCCTTGGCTCGCCCTTCGCCCATGCCCATTCGTTCATTGCTCGTGGCACACGACACAAGGCAGGGCTGCTGCCTTGTGCTCGTGCACTACGCCCTTGCTCATTGCATTCGTGCCGCACGGGCGACGAGCTCCCTTGCTCGTCGTCGCATGCCCGCATTATACAACACCCCTTTAGGGTAACACGAAGCGTCCATTGCTTCGTGCGTGCAAGTTATTTGAACGAATCGCATAAAAATTTAAAATTTATATTTAAAATTAATGACAAATTAATAAATATTATTAATTTCATAATTTTAGGGCGAAAAATCGAAAATTTATTATCCAATTGATTTCCGATTGATATGGATTCAAGTCTAGGTCATAAAAATTTAAAATTTATCGTAAATTTACAATTTTTATGGTGGTTTTTAATCATAGGTTTCTAATTAAATTACAATTAATTATGAAAATCAAATTAATTCTAAATTATTCTAATTTTCAACAAATTAATCATAATTACAAATTAGATTGCATAATTAACAAGACTAGGCATTCAAACTTGTTAAACATATGCAGTAGGTCAATCAAAAATTCAAGATTTATCAACAAGAATCGCAAATATTTAATTTAACATCTTAAATTTACGAAATTTTGCATTCGAAAAACTAAAACCTTCGAAAAGTCATAGTTAGGCTTCGAATTTGAGAATTCTGGGTTCGGCAGAAAAATACTATTTTTGTCAAAATTTTAGAATGCCTTTTACATGCGGAATTGACACAAAAATCACTCAATTCGGATGAGTAATGAAGAAACTGCCGAAAAACTGCGTACATATAATTAAATAAACGCAATTTGCAATTAATTAACAATTACGAAAATTAATCACCCCTTTTAATTCTTGCAAATTTGTAATATTTAACCATGTTCATGCAATTTAGATTATGAAAATAATAAGGGGCTCGTGATACCACTGTTAGGTTATGATACATATGACACTACATAGATCATGCGGAAACAACCATTAACCCAGGACAACATATTATTTACACATAATCATATAGCATAATTTAGATGCATACTCTTTGTTGCGTGCCCTCCCTAGCTGCGCCCGAACCGAACAAGAACAAGTCTTTTAGGACTCCAAGTGTCGTCCCTCCGTAGATAGTCCACAGCACGTCCGGATCCGCCTTAAGATTGACCAACTAGAATCGCCCTTAAGGTACTAGAAAATTTCGGCACTTTTTGAGCAAGATGTGTTTTTAATTTTCTCTCAAAAACTCACTTTTGAATACTTTGAAACTTGTGTATAAATTATGACCCCTAGGCCTTTATTTATAGAGTTATGGAAAAGGAATCGTAATCCTAGTAGGATACGAATTAATTGAAATTAGAATCCTACATGAATTCTATTTAATTAATTTATCCAATTAGGAATAGAAATTTAATCATACACTGACTCTTGTAGATTCAGGAATCACGCATGAGCACAAACTCACACACACACGGCAGCCACAAGGGCTGCCCATGCGCGTGCGAGCAGCAGCCCGCGCAGCACGGCCCACGCATCCGTGGCCCTTGGCGCGCGCTGGGCCTGCCTTGCGGTAGGCCTGGGCGCTGCCTTGGCTGGGCTTGTGGCGCGCATGTGCTTGCTGGGCGATGGCCCGGCTTCGTGCTGGGCCTTCGTCCGGCAGGCCTCGTCCGATGCTAATTCGTACGATACGCTTCCGATTAAATTTCCAGTTCCGGAATTTATTTCCGATACGAACAATATTTAATATTTCCGATTCCGGAATTAATTTCCGTTTCGAACAAATATTTAATATTTCCGTTTCCGGAATTATTTTCCGATTCCGGTAATATTTCCGATTCTGACAATATTTCCGTTTCCGGCAATATTTCCGATTCTGGTAATATTTCCATTTCCAATAATATTTTCCGATACGTACCATGTTTCCGTTTCCGGCAACATCTACGACTTGGATAATATTCATATTTCCGATACGATCCATATTTCCGTTTCCGGCAATATCATCGTTTCCGGAGTATTCATTTCTTGCCTGTGACGATCTTAGCTCCCACTGAAACCAAGATCCGTCGGTTCCGAATATTCATAGATGGAGTATTTAATGCCATTAAATACTTGATCCGTTTACGTACTATTTGTGTGACCCTACGGGTTCAGTCAAGAGTAAGCTGTGGATTAATATCATTAATTCCACTTGAACTGAAGCGGCCTCTAGCTAGGCATTCAGCTCACTTGATCTCACTGAATTATTAACTTGTTAATTAATACTGAACCGCATTTATTAGACTTAACATAGAATGCATACTTGGACCAAGGGCATTATTTCCTTCAATGTGGACTGGAAAAGTTCCAAAATTGTCTTTTCTAAGGACATGAGGTTGTGAAGTTTATGTAAAACGTTTACTTTCTGATAAGCTTTCAGCCAAGTCCGATAAGTGTCTTTTTGTGGGTTACCCAAAACAGACTAAGGGATACTACTTCTACAACCAAAGCGAAAACAAAGTGTTTGTTGCTCGCGATGGTGTCTTTCTGGAAAAGGAGTTTATTTCCAGAAAAACAAGTGGGAGTAATGTATATCTCGAAGAAATTCGAGATGAGCAACAAATGGATGAGGTTCACACCTCGTCAGAGACGACCCAGCATGAAAATGCTCAGGAGGCGGTGCATTCCATTCATGCGCCTTCTACCGTCCCACTTGGAGATAATCCATGCGAAGTCCCTCAACCTAATGAGGTGGAAACTTCTCCTGTTGTTCCCCAACGTAGGTCTAGTAGGACTGTCATTCCGTCAAAGAGATATATTGATTTCCTTTTGACTGAAAGTTCTGAAATAGAGATTTTAGAACATGAGGAACCTACTAGCTACACAAATGCTTTGACGAGTCAAGACTCCGAGAAATGGCTTGAAGCCATGAGATCCGAAATGGATTCGATGTTTGAAAATCAAGTATGGGACTTGGTTGCTTTGCCTGATGGGGTTAAACCCATAGGTTGCAAATGGATTTTCAAACTGAAAAAGGACAAAGATGGAAACATTGATGTCTTTAAGGCAAGACTAGTGGCAAAAGGTTTTAGACAAATTCATGGTATTGACTATGATGAAACCTTCTCACCAGTAGCCATGCTGAAATCCATTAGGATAATTCTTGCGATTTCTGCCTTTCATGACTATGAGATCTGGCAGATGGACGTCAAAACCGCTTTCTTGAATGGGTTCTTGAAAGAGGATGTGTACATGACACAACCACAAGGTTTTGAAGATCCAAACAGTCCAAGAAAAGTTTGCAAGCTTAAGAAGTCCATTTATGGGCTTAAGCAAGCATCCCGGAGTTGGAACCTCAGATTTGATGAGGCAGTCAAATCTTTTGGCTTCCTCAGAAATGAAGAGGAATCTTGTATATACAAGAAGTTGAGTGGGAGTAGTATTGCTTTCCTAGTCTTGTATGTGGATGACATACTTCTCATAGGAAACGACAAGACCATGCTTGAGTCAGTCAAGGAATGGCTTAAAAGTTGTTTTTCCATGAAAGACCTAGGAGAAGCTGAATACATCTTGGGAATAAGGATCCATAGAGATAGATCCAAAAGGCTGATTGGACTTAGCCAAGAGACTTATATTGATAAGGTTCTTGCAAGGTTCAAGCTGGAAAACTCCAAAAGAGGTTTCATTCCCATGCAACATGGCATTTCACTTGGCAAGACTCAGTGTCCTTCGACACCTGATGAGGTCAAGCGCATGAGTAATGTTCCTTATGCCTCTGCAGTAGGGTCCATTATGTATGCCATGGTATGCACTCGACCGGATGTTGCATATGCTTTGAGTATGTGCAGCAGATACCAGTCAAACCCAGGAGAGGCGCACTGGATGGCAGCAAAGAATATCCTTAAGTACTTAAGAAGGACTAAGGATGATTTCTTGGTCTATGGTGGAGATAATGAGTTGGTTGCCACTGGATACACCGATGCAAGCTTCCAAAGTGACAAAGATGATTTTCGATCACAATCTGGTTTCATATTTTGTCTCAATGGAGGGGCTGTGAGCTGGAAGAGTTCTAAGCAGAGTACCATCGCAGATTCTACAACAGAGGCTGAGTATATTGCAGCAAGTGATGCAGCAAAAGAAGCTGTTTGGATCAAAAAGTTCATTAGTGAACTTGGTGTAGTTCCTAGCATTGAAAATGGCATTGAGTTGTATTGTGACAACAATGGTGCCATTTCCCAGTCCAAGGAACCCAGATCGCACCAAAAATCCAAACATGTGCTCAGGAGATTCCATCTTATTCGAGAGATCGTTGAAAGAGGGGATGTGAAAGTAAGCAAGGTTCATACTGAGGATAACGTGGCTGATCCTCTGACTAAACCGCTTGCTCAACCAAAGCATGAGAGTCATACTAGGTCTATGGGGCTTAGGCATATGGGAGAATGGCTTTAGTTTGTTTACTTTATGTTTACAATTGTAAAGACATTTATTATGTTTTGAATGTTTATCAATAAAAGTTCATTCTTATTTAATTGTTTGGTTTAGTATTAAATAAAATGTCCAAATAACTTGTGTTTTCAAATAGGATTATCGAAAACGTTTTGATAATGGAACCCTATAAAGTGAACTGAAATCACAACTTATTAAGTCCCTAGTCTGAATCACTAAATTGGACATAAGTGATTTATGAGAAGACTAGCATGTAATTAATTGATAGTGCAGTTCCATGGGCTATGGAGACATAGGGATGTCTAATTGATTATATGGATGTATACTTGATGCATTAAGACTTGACCTGTGAGGTTATGATACATATGACATTACATAGATCATGCGGAAACAACCATTAACCCAGGACAACATATTATTTACACATAATCATATAGCATAATTTGGATGCATACTCTTTGTTGCGTGCCCTCCCTAGCTGCGCCCGAACCGAACAAGAACAAGTCTTTTAGGACTCCAAGTGTCGTCCCTCCGTAGATAGTCCACAGCACGTCCGGATCCGCCTTAAGATTGACCAACTAGAATCGCCCTTAAGGTACTAGAAAATTTCGGCACTTTTGAGCAAGATGTGTGTTTGATTTTCTCTCAAAAAACTCACTTTTGAATACTTTGAAACTTGTGTATAAATTATGACCCCTAGGCCTTTATTTATAGAGTTATGGAAAAGGAATCGTAATCCTAGTAGGATACGAATTAATTGAAATTAGAATCCTACATGAATTCTATTTAATTAATTTATCCAATTAGGAATAGTAATTTAATCATACACTGACTCTTGCAGATTCAGGAATCACGCATGAGCACAAACTCACACACACACGGCAGCCACAAGGGCTGCCCATGCGCGTGCGAGCAGCAGCCCACGCAGCACGGCCCACGCATCCTTGGCGCGCGCTGGGCTTGTGGCGTGCGTGCTTGCTGGGCGATGGCCCGGCTTCGTGCTGGGCCTTCGTCCGGCAGGCCTCGTCCGATGCTAATTCGTACGACACGCTTCCGATTAAATTTCCATTTCCGGAATCTATTTCCGATACGAACAATATTTAATATTTCCGATTCCGGAATTAATTTCCGTTTCGAACAAATATTTAATATTTCCGTTTCCGGAATTATTTTCCGATTCCGGTGATATTTCCGATTCTGACAATATTTCCGTTTCCGGCAATATTTCCGATTCTGGTAATATTTCCATTTCCAATAATATTTTCCGATACGTACCATGTTTCCGTTTCCGGCAACATCTACGACTTGGATAATATTCATATTTCCGATACGATCCATATTTCCGTTTCCGGTAATATCATCGTTTCCGGAGTATTCATTTCTTGCCTGTGACGATCTTAGCTCCCACTGAAACCAAGATCCGTCGGTTCCGAATATTCATAGATGGAGTATTTAATGCCATTAAATACTTGATCCGTTTACGTACTATTTGTGTGACCCTACGGGTTCAGTCAAGAGTAAGCTGTGGATTAATATCATTAATTCCACTTGAACTGAAGCGGCCTCTAGCTAGGCATTCAGCTCACTTGATCTCACTGAATTATTAACTTGTTAATTAATACTGAACCGCATTTATTAGACTTAACATAGAATGCATACTTGGACCAAGGGCATTATTTCCTTCAGTCTCCCACTTGTCCTTAGGGACAAGTGTGCATTTCCTAATTCCTTTGTCGCTCGATGCTTGCTCTTGAACATAAGGTAAGAGTTGTCATCCTTATTATGTCCAGAGGTGTTCCTCGGTTTCAGAGTTCAACTGATCAAATAAACAGATAATCATAGCCTATGATTCATCCGAGCACGGCCATGCATTTCACAGTTTCTAGCTCTCCGAGTGGCCTTGTACAACTTTTAAGCATCTCATCCCGATTTATGGGAGGACAATCCCAATCTTGCGATCTTGAGATTAGACTTCGTTTGATAGGTGATTACCTGAGCGTTGCCTTTATAGCCTCCTTTTACGGTGCGACGGTTGGTCAACGTCAAAGCAACCAGTTCTCAAACAAGTAATCTCAAATCACTCAGGTATTGAGGATTTAGTGTCTAATAATTTAATGAAATTTACTTATGACAGACTTTCATCTCTTACAGTAAAGTTTCATAGGTCTTGTCCGATACTAGTCTTCCCAAAGTAAGTATCTATGCAAATGATTATGACATTGCCATGTCCACATAGTTCAAGAAACAGAACTACTAGTCATCTTGCATTCTAATCGTCTAACGTTTTCTATGCGTCCAATTTTATAGAAAACTCCGATTAGGGACCATTTTCAACCTTTGACATTCAAGTTCACTTGATAGACATTTCTTAGTCACAGGACTGGTCCTGACAGTCTATCTTGAATATATCGTCAAGTTGAAGGGACTCATCATTTAATAAACCACAAATTAAATGGAAAAATGAATTTCTTTCATTTATTGTGAATGATTAACCAATAATGTTTTACAAAGATTTAAACTCTAAAACTTTAAAACATTAAACAGAGACATCAAAGCCATTCTCCAATATGCTTGATTCCCATAGCTGCAGTGTGCGAGTTGTGCTTCGCTTGCGGCAGAGGTTTAGTTAATGGATCTGATATGTTGTCATCAGCTCCAATTTTGCTTATCTCGACTTCTTTTCTTTCAACGAACTCTCGTAGAAGGTGAAATCTACGAAGTACATGCTTGACTCTCTGGTGGTGTCTAGGCTCTTTTGCCTGTGCAATAGCTCCGTTATTATCACAATACAGGGCTATTGGTCCTTTAATGGAGGGGACTACACCAAGTTCTCCTATGAACTTCCTTAGCCATATAGCTTCCTTTGCTGCTTCATGTGCAGCAATGTACTCCGCTTCAGTTGTAGAATCCGCAATGGTGCTTTGCTTAGCACTTTTCCAGCTTACTGCTCCTCCGTTGAGGCAGAAGACAAACCCAGACTGTGATCTGAAATCATCTTTGTCGGTTTGGAAACTTGCGTCCGTATAGCCTTTAACAATTAATTCATCATCTCCACCATAGACCAGGAAGTCATCTTTGTGCCTTTTCAGGTACTTCAGAATGTTCTTGGCAGCAGTCCAATGCGCCTCTCCTGGGTCTGACTGGTATCTGCTCGTAGCACTGAGTGCGTACGCAACATCCGGGCGTGTACATATCATAGCATACATTATTGAACCAATCAATGATGCATATGGAATCCCATTAATTCGTCTACGCTCATCAAGTGTTTTTGGGCACTGAGTCTTGCTTAGAGTCATTCCATGAGACATGGGTAGGTAGCCTCGCTTGGAGTCCGCCATCTTGAACCTATCAAGCACCTTATTGATATAAGTGCTTTGACTAAGTCCAATCATCTTTTTAGATCTATCTCTGTAAATCTTGATGCCCAATATGTACTGTGCTTCTCCTAGATCCTTCATCGAAAAACATTTCCCAAGCCAAATCTTGACAGAGTTCAACATAGGAATGTCATTTCCGATAAGCAATATGTCGTCGACATACAATACTAGGAAAGCAATTTTGCTCCCACTGACCTTCTTGTATACACAAGATTCGTCTGCGTTCTTGATGAAACCAAAGTCACTGACTGCTTCATCAAAACGTATATTCCAGCTCCTGGATGCCTGCTTCAATCCGTAGATTGACTTCTTTAGCTTGCATACCTTTTTAGCATTCTTTGGATCCTCAAAACCTTCAGGCTGTGTCATAAACACAGTTTCTGTTAAAACGCCGTTTAAGAAAGCAGTTTTGACATCCATCTGCCATATTTCGTAATCGTAATATGCAGCGATTGCTAACATTATTCGAATAGACTTTAGCATTGCAACTGGTGAAAAGGTTTCATCGTAATCCACACCGTGGACTTGCCTGTAACCTTTTGCAACCAATCTAGCTTTGAAAACTTCAAGTTTCCCATCCTTGTCCTTTTTCAGTTTGAAAACCCATTTGCTTCCAATGGCTTGGTAGCCATCTGGCAAATCGACCAAATCCCATACTTGGTTTTCAGACATGGAGTCTAATTCAGATTGCATGGCTTCTTGCCACTGCTTGGAGCTAGGGCTCGTCATAGCTTGCTTGTAAGTCGCAGGTTCATCACTTTCAAGTAATAGAACGTCATAGCTCTCGTTCGTCAAAATACCTAAGTACCTTTCCGGTTGAGATCTATATCTTTGCGATCTACGCGGGGTAACATTTCTAGATTGACCATGATTCTCACCAGATTCTTCTAAAGATCTCTGAGTTTCATCCTGAATGTCATCTTGAGCATTCTCTAGAGTTTGTTGTTCGACTCGAATTTCTTCGAGGTCTATTTTTCTCCCACTTGTCATTTTGGAAATGTGATCCTTCTCCAAAAAGACACCATCTCGAGCAACAAACACTTTGTTCTCAGATGTATTGTAGAAGTAATACCCCTTTGTTTCCTTTGGATAGCCCACAAGGATACATTTGTCAGATTTTGGATGAAGTTTGTCTGAAATTAATCGTTTGACGTATACTTCACATCCCCAAATCTTAAGAAAAGACACATTTGGAGGTTTTCCAAACCATAATTCGTATGGAGTCTTTTCGACAGCTTTAGACGGAGCTCTATTTATAGTGAGTGCAGCTGTATTTAGTGCATGTCCCCAAAATTCTAATGGAAGTTCGGCCTGACCCATCATTGACCTGACCATGTCTAGCAAGGTTCTGTTCCTCCGTTCTGACACACCGTTCCATTGTGGTGTTCCAGGAGGAGTCAATTCTGATAGAATTCCACATTCTTTCAGATGGTCATCAAATTCATAGCTCAGATATTCACCGCCTCTATCAGACCGCAGTGTTTTAATCTTCTTGCCTAATTGATTCTCTACTTCACTCTGAAATTCCTTGAATTTGTCAAAGGATTCAGACTTATGCTTCATTAGGTAGACATAACCATACCTATTGAAGTCATCAGTGAAAGTGATAAAGTAGCTGAAACCACCTCTAGCATTTGTACTCATTGGTCCACATACATCTGTATGGATTAAACCCAATAGTTCATTTGCTCTTTCTCCAACTTTAGAGAAAGGTTGCTTTGTCATTTTGCCAAGTAAACATGATTCGCATTTACCATAATCCTCTAAGTCAAATGGTTCTAGAATTCCTTCCCTTTGAAGTCTTTCTAAGCGTTTCAAGTTTATATGGCCTAATCGACAATGCCACAGATAGGTGAGATCTGAATCATCCTTTTTGGCCTTTTTGGTATTTATGTTATATACTTGTTTGTCGTGATCTAATAAATAAAGTCCATTGACTAATCTAGCAGATCCATAAAACATCTCTTTAAAATAAAACGAACAACTATTGTCTTTTATTATAAAGGAAAATCCCTTAGCATCTAAGCAAGAAACTGAAATGATGTTTTTAGTAAGACTTGGAACATGGAAACATTCTTCCAGTTCCAAAACTAGCCCGGAGGGCAACGAAAAATAGTAAGTTCCTACGGCTAATGCAGCAATCCGTGCTCCATTTCCCACTCGTAGGTCGACTTCTCCCTTGCTTAACTTTCTACTTCTTCTTAGTCCCTGTGGATTGGAACATAAGTGTGAGCCACAACCAGTATCTAATACCCAAGAAGTTGAATTAGCAAGTATACAGTCTATAACGAAAATACCTGAAGATGGAACGACTGTTCCGTTCTTCTGATCTTCCTTTAGCTTTGGACATTCTCTTTTGTAATGGCCTATTCCATCACAATAAAGACAGCTTGATGTGGACTTGTCCTGCTTTGATTTAGCATTGCCCTTGGACTTTCCACCTTTCTTGAATGGTCTCTTTCTAGCCTTGAGTAAATCTTTGGCTTCACAGTCCAGTACTATTTCAGCCTTTCTGACAAGGTGAATAAATTCTGCAACTGTTTCTTCTCTTGGTTCACTTAGGTATTGTTGCTTGAAGCGACCAAACCCACTGTGTAGTGAATTGAGCAAGACAGAGACTGCCATCCTTTCGCTTATTGGTGTTCCTAGTAGACTTAGGCGATCAAAATATGAACACATAAGATCCACATGGAACCTCAGTGGGACGCCTACCCTCTGTTTAGTGCGAAGGAGCTGAACATGTGTTTCTTGGACCTCCATCCTATAACACCTGTTGGGAGAACTAACCTTTAGCCCAGACATTGATTCAATCAACTCATGGACGTTCAGGTCCCTGTCCTCCGTACTTCCACGACAGATATCCCTCAGATTCTTGATGAGCGTAAAAGGTTCATAGGCTACAAACCTTCTAGCCCAATCATCAGGGATATTGTTCAGCATGAGACTCATAACCTTTTTGAGATCCGCATCCCAGGCGTAAAATCTCTCAGAAGTCATGTCTCTGGCATAGTAGCTTGGCATGGGATGTGATAGTACATACTCAAGTCCATTGAGTTTGACTATTTCAACTAGCTTAGCTTCCCATTCAAGAAAATTTGTCAGGTTCAGCTTGACCATAAGCTCAGAACCCATGATGATGTTTTGATTGTTGTTTGCCATATTAAAACTACAATTGAAAAGAATAAACAAATAAATAACCATTCACAGTTTCTCTTAATAAACTTAAATTCTAGCATACATGCATAATTCAATGTTTATTAAGCATTTTATTCAAGTTATGTGTTCCGGCAGGTGTGAATAAAATGATTCCAAGATCCTAAAATCATTGAAGAACTAAGCACAGTTTGTCGACTTAATCCTAGAACATCTTAGGTAAGCAAAAGCCTTTTGCTAATAGTCTAGAAACTATTCTTGGTTGATAGGTACGTCTAAGAACTTATTAGGTAAACCTATCGAATTTGCCACGACATAAAAGGACTCCTTACTTATATCGTTGAGTTTCACCAAAACTAACATGTACTCACAATTATTTGTGTACCTTGCCCCTTTAGGACCAATAAGTAACACCTCGCTGAGCGAAAACTATTACTAGATTGATGTAAAGGATATCCAAGCAAGTGTATATTTTGGCATGGCACCTTTTAACTCAATTTTTAAGTTTGGAACTTAAGGCTCTTACTATGTTGGTTAGATTTTAAGTGAACTAAAATCCTTAATCATGCAACATAATCAAGCTTTTGATCTCATGCATTTCAAGACATATTTAAAGCAATAAATAACTTAAAACATGCATAAGATATTTGTGATCTAGTATGGCCCGACTTCATCTTGAAGCTTTGACTTCAAAGTCCGTCTTGAAAATCTCCGTGGGAGGCACCATTTTCTTCAAATAGGATAAGCTATAACTAATTACAACTATTTGATGGTACGCAGACCATATTTGAATTGAAAAATAACTTTGGTGCTTTAGACCAATTACATTCAAATTAATGGTACGCAGACCATATTTTCTATCCTATTTGGGCCATACTAGTCACTTCATAACCTGCAAAACAGTACATATACAATATATACCATTCACCCATTCATTATCATGAATGGCCCACATAGCTGGTTAGTAAAACACATTATGCATCACGTAAACATTTGCAGCAATTAATCAAGGGCACCAATAATCTACCAATTATTCAGTCCTTATTAATTCTAATCGAGTTGTTTTAACCTTAAGGATTTGTAGACCTAATCAAGAGTTTATGACTAAAAAGCGCTCCCACTCAAACCAATAAATTAATATGCTTTACTAATTTTAAACATAAAATTGTATTTCTAGTCTAACCGGAAACATACAAATTTAATTAAAATTTAAAGCTCATATAAATTTATAATTGAATCCAAAAAAAAAATTTAATTTAATTTCAGTCGCATTTAAATTAATTCATGATTTTAATTTTAGTAAAATAATTAGAATAAATTCCATTTATTATAATTATAATATTCAAAATTAAAATCCAAGAAATTAATTCAAATTATTAATTTTAAAATTAATTAAAATTACGTGAACTGAAATTTTCAAATTAAACGTTCAAAACGATCTAATCGTAACGCAAACACCCTATGCGTTGCACGCCCATGGGCCGCACGCACACAGCCATTGCTGGCCATGTGCGCGCAGCCCATGCGCTCGTCGCATAGCTGCTGCTGTCCTATCGCAAGCCTCCGCACAGCGCCCCATCGCACGCGAGCTATCGCTCGCAGTGCGCGCGCGAGATCGCTCGCTGGGCGCGCTGGCTCGCTCGCTGTGCGCGCGAGCCATCGCTCGCTGGGGCGAGCCATCGCTCGCTGGTGCGCGACATCGCTCGCTGGGCGGGCGACATCGCGCGCTGTGCGCGCAGGGCATCGCTCGCTGGCGCGAGCCATCGCTCGCTGGTGCGAGCCATCGCTCGCTGGTGCGCGACATCGCTCGCTGGGCGAGCGACATCGCGTGCTGCGCGCGCGAGCAGTGCTGGGCGCAGCGCTCGTGGCACGCGAGCTTGCGCTCGCTGCGCGCGAGGCTGCGCGCACTTGTGCGAGGCAGCGCGCGTTGTGGCACAGCTCGCTTGCTGCCCACACGCGACTGCCTTGGATCGCCCTTCGCCCACGCCCATTCGTTCATTGCTCGTGGCACACGACACAAGGTAGGGCTGCTGCCTTGTGCTCGTGCACTACGCCCTTGCTCATTGCATTCGTGCCGCACGGGCGACGAGCTCCCTTGCTCGTCGTCGCATGCCCGCATTATACAACACCCCTTAAGGGTAACACGAAGCGTCCATTGCTTCGTGCGTGCAAGTTATTTGAACGAATCGCATAAAAATTTAAAATTTATATTTAAAATTAATGACAAATTAATAAATATTATTAATTTCATAATTTTAGGGCGAAAAATCGAAAATTTATTATCCAATTGATTTCCGATTGATATGGATTCAAGTCTAGGTCATAAAAATTTAAAATTTATCGTAAATTTACAATTTTTATGGTGGTTTTTAATCATAGGTTTCTAATTAAATTACAATTAATTATGAAAATCAAATTAATTCTAAATTATTCTAATTTTCAACAAATTAATCATAATTACAAATTAGATTGCATAATTAACAAGACTAGGCATTCAAACTTGTTAAACATATGCAGTAGGTCAATCAAAAATTCAAGATTTATCAACAGGAATCGCAAATATTTAATTTAACATCTTAAATTTACGAAATTTTGCATTCGAAAAACTAAAACCTTCGAAAAGTCATAGTTAGGCTTCGAATTTGAGAATTCTGGGTTCGGCAGAAAAATACTATTTTTGTCAAAATTTTAGAATGCCTTTTACATGCGGAATTGACACAAAAATCACTCAATTCGGATGAGTAATGAAGAAACTGCCGAAAAACTGCGTATATATAATTAAATAAACGCAATTTGCAATTAATTAACAATTACGAAAATTAATCACCCCTTTTAATTCTTGCAAATTTGTAATATTTAACCATGTTCATGCAATTTAGATTATGAAAATAATAAGGGGCTCGTGATACCACTGTGAGGTTATGATACATATGACATTACATAGATCATGCGGAAACAACCATTAACCCAGGACAACATATTATTTACACATAATCATATAGCATAATTTGGATGCATACTCTTTGTTGCGTGCCCTCCCTAGCTGCGCCCGAACCGAACAAGAACAAGTCTTTTAGGACTCCAAGTGTCGTCCCTCCGTAGATAGTCCACAGCACGTCCGGATCCGCCTTAAGATTGACCAACTAGAATCGCCCTTAAGGTACTAGAAAATTTCGGCACTTTTGAGCAAGATGTGTGTTTGATTTTCTCTCAAAAAACTCACTTTTGAATACTTTGAAACTTGTGTATAAATTATGACCCCTAGGCCTTTATTTATAGAGTTATGGAAAAGGAATCGTAATCCTAGTAGGATACGAATTAATTGAAATTAGAATCATACATGAATTCTATTTAATTAATTTATCCAATTAGGAATAGTAATTTAATCATACACTGACTCTTGCAGATTCAGGAATCACGCATGAGCACAAACTCACACACACACGGCAGCCACAAGGGCTGCCCATGCGCGTGCGAGCAGCAGCCCACGCAGCACGGCCCACGCATCCTTGGCGCGCGCTGGGCTTGTGGCGTGCGTGCTTGCTGGGCGATGGCCCGGCTTCGTGCTGGGCCTTCGTCCGGCAGGCCTCGTCCGATGCTAATTCGTACGACACGCTTCCGATTAAATTTCCATTTCCGGAATCTATTTCCGATACGAACAATATTTAATATTTCCGATTCCGGAATTAATTTCCGTTTCGAACAAATATTTAATATTTCCGTTTCCGGAATTATTTTCCGATTCCGGTGATATTTCCGATTCTGACAATATTTCCGTTTCCGGCAATATTTCCGATTCTGGTAATATTTCCATTTCCAATAATATTTTCCGATACGTACCATGTTTCCGTTTCCGGCAACATCTACGACTTGGATAATATTCATATTTCCGATACGATCCATATTTCCGTTTCCGGTAATATCATCGTTTCCGGAGTATTCATTTCTTGCCTGTGACGATCTTAGCTCCCACTGAAACCAAGATCCGTCGGTTCCGAATATTCATAGATGGAGTATTTAATGCCATTAAATACTTGATCCGTTTACGTACTATTTGTGTGACCCTACGGGTTCAGTCAAGAGTAAGCTGTGGATTAATATCATTAATTCCACTTGAACTGAAGCGGCCTCTAGCTAGGCATTCAGCTCACTTGATCTCACTGAATTATTAACTTGTTAATTAATACTGAACCGCATTTATTAGACTTAACATAGAATGCATACTTGGACCAAGGGCATTATTTCCTTCATGACCTAACTAGATTCTAAAAGTAGAATCAAAATTCTATATTTAGTGGATTCCTTAGACATGAGTATGTCTTAATAACCATGAGACAATTAGTTTAACCTTGACTCTGTTAAACGCCGCGCCGTAAAAGGAGGTTATAAAAGCAGTGATCAGGTGGGCTAAGAATTGAGTGGGAGTTATGGTCATACAAGAGTGAATAAGTCCTCCTATTTGATAGGAATGGTGTCTGGGCCTCTTGATGAGCGAGAACTGAAAAATTGCATGGCCATGCGGAATGAGATTAAAATGTTAATCTTTATTTGAACAGTTCGAACTCGGCGATCAAGAAACTAGAATTTGAGAATAACAGTGTGTTATCAAATTTTGGCATTAAGAAACTTAAGGAATTTAGCATTGCTTTCTTGTCTTCGGACAAGTGGGAGATTGAAGGAATTATGTCCTTAGACATTTCCGGCAATTACTAAATACAAATAGGAATTAATTATGAAGATAATAAGTTAATTATTTTAGTAATCATATTTGCTTGCTAGAGAATAAATGTGATTAGTAGGACAATATTGATTGGACCTACAACTAAAATAATTTAATCCTATAAGGTCACACATATAAGCACTAATTGGAATGGGCCCAAAAGGCCCGATGGCAACCGGTCTATTAAGGGAAAGAATGTTGGGCTTTGGTTTTGTGTTAACCTAAAACTCTCACATTATAATAGTTATAATGTCAGGGATTTAGAAATCACGTTCATTCAATATCTGACAAAAAGGAAAACACAAAAACCCTAATTCTATTTCTCTGAAACGTCGCTCTTCCCAAACAAAGCAAGAGATTGATCGTGATCGTTCTCTTCCGTACTAGCATACGTGGGATTCAATTGGTGCTTGTGGACTAAGTAGAGGAGCAACAAGTGGGGCTCTAAGATCTTTGAAGCTTGCATACGAACGGGAGAACACGCTACAAAGGTGATTATTCTTTCGATTTAATCTGATCTATATTATTGTTATGCATGTGATCCTGTGATAGATGTTAGGAAATTGTTTCCTGAAATTCCGCATTATGCATCTATATGTTCCTACAGTAAGAAGGCCCGCGGAGATGTGAAAAAGAAGGGTAAATTTGAGCCGTATGCGTACTGGCCGCTGGACCGTAAGATGCTGAGCCGTAGACCCGAGCATCGGGCTTCTGCTAGAAGAGGTATGAGAAGTGTTGTTAAGTTGACGAAAAAGCTGGAAGGGAGAAGCGTTGCAAGTGCACTTGCCGTGAGGAGCAAGGTAAAAAAGGCCCATAAGAAGAAGTAAAAAGAGCAGAGAAATGCGCATTGTTCTGTTCTAGAATTTTGAAATCTTTAGTTTTATTTACATAGAAAATAGGAAGATGAAAAGACCCCTTGTACACAAATGTAATGAATCTGCAATGAAATGCTGTCCAATTTTGGCATCCAGGTAAATTCATGATTGTTTAAGTGATAAATTGATTATTTTTCCTTCTGTTTCCGTAATACATCATTTGATAGTTGATAGTTGATAGTTGATATTGAAGTATGCGCCTTCCCTTAAATGGAAAAGTACAATCAACAACTATGATTTGTCAATAGTGTAATTAACATAAATTTTTTCAGGAAAACTTTAAAAATTAAGTTGGAAATAAAATAATAAAAATGAAAAAGTGAGTAAAATGAATTAAATTTAAGGTTAAATGAATATTTTGATGTTAACTCAAAAAAAATATGAGTTTAAATGAATAAAAATTGAAGTTATATGGGCATCGTTATATGACTCGACTTTATCCAAACTCTAATTTTTTGACATTGATTCGAATAGACGCGCATTTGCGGTATTTTTCTTGTTGGATGGATATTGTTTATAGTGTCAAATGAACATGAAAGAGAAGCTAGTGTTTCAGATGTTAAAAGATGGTTGCTAACCTTATACTATTAACACCTTAATTTATGGATAGTGCAACTCTAATATATAAGGTTGACAAGGCACTTTGCCTATCACAGGAAAGCAGGCAATACCTTTTCAAATTGGGATAATTTGATATTTACCGTCTTTTAAGTTTCAAGTTTTGTTTATTTACCGCCTAATTTTAAGAAACGTTTTATATCCACCACCTCCTGACGGATTTCATTCAAATCTTCGTCTATTTGGGCCCTACGTAACACAATATTTTAATTGAAAACTTAATGAAATATGAGGGAATTAAATTAAAGAAGTTGATTAATTAATGATTTATAAAATACTCGTAATTGCCATATTCCGCATTGATATATATATACTAATATATTAAAAAAAACATTTATAAAGAATAACTTCGAAACTTTAATTTTGTGGTTTTTGAATTTTTTTCCCATTGGCGACATAATAACTATTTTCTTTTACGCATTTTTTTTAGTAAAACAAGTCGAATATACTTATATTATTCAAAGTAGCAACTCGAGGCATTGTTAGGGCAACAAACTACTACCTCCGTTCCTAAAAGTTCTTTACGCTTTCCGTTTTAGTCCGTTCCTGAAAGTTCTTTACGCTCCTACTTTATTCCATTTTTACTCCTATTTGGCCCACCATAAATTACCCACTCACAATACTTTAATATTAGTTTCCACCCACTCACATTGTTGGACAATTTATAGCCACTCATTTTTCATTTGTTACCCCACCATCACATGTTCACCAAAATTCCTTAATTACCGTGCAAATAGTAACCGTAAAGATCATTTAGGAACGGAGGTAGTAGTTCTTAATTATAAGGGCCTTTTACCAAAATGGCTATTTTTACAAATTTATTTACCAAAATAACTACTTTTGAATTCTATTTTCCAAACTAGCTACTATTTTGATTTTGAAGTAAAAATCAATGAATTGGTTTGATTTTTTTAATTGTGAACCGGTTTGGTTTTTTTTTAATAGTGAACCGGTTTGGGTTTTTTTTAATTGTGAACCAGTTTGGGTTTTTTTTAATTGTGAACTACTGAACCGGTTTGGTATGAGTTTTTTGTTTTTTAGAATAGGTGATTTTGTTTAATAATACAAGTTATTTTTCATTAATAATAAAGTAATTATTATTTGGTTTGTAATTTATGTTTTGGGTTTGATTTTATTTGAGAATGCTTTACGGCTAGTAGCAAAAATTACATGTTTTTTAGTCCAAACTCATAATTGAGTCGGACTCCGCAATCGCGGTAAAGTGGTGTAACGAGATTAATGGTGGACCGCGGAACCTCAACTTCATCACTATCTATATTCGGGGCGCATCGCAGGACGGGGATGGCATTGAAACCATCCACAAAACCAGAAAGGACTCACGAGAGCTGATGATTTCATTAGCTTGGCTGTAACTAAGGGCCAGCGATTTTTGTATTTTGATTATTTTGGTTTGTAAGTCTTAAGACTGATTTGTACTCTGAGTTTTCACAATGATTGGGCAACCGTCCAATTCTATGGCTCCTTCCTACTTAATAAAACAAACCTCAATCATCAAAAAAGAAAAAATCGGTTCAATAGATATATATATATATATATATATATATATATAAAACCCAAACCAAATCGGTTCATTGTTTTTTTTTTGTCTCAAAGTCAAAATAGTCGTTTTAGTAAATAAATAGTAGCTAGTTTAGGAAATAGAATTCAAAAGTAGCTATTTTGGTAAATAAAATTATAAAAGTAGTCATTTTGGTAAAAGATCCTAATTATAAAGAATCCATATATCTAATAACAAACCAGTCGACGGAGTATAATAATTAGATGCGGTCACATACTCTTACTACCAGTCTATCGCAGAGTTGGTAAAGGTCGTAAATTACGACATTAAAAATTAGTGTCATAGGATAAAAATCAAGTAGTATGAGTTCATAGGATAATTAACAAATTAGTAACTCTCTTGAAGTAGCAAACTCACCGTACTTTTAAGTTATGTAGGATTCTAAGAAATTGAATTAAGAAAAACACTTTTTGATGATAAATTTCCCCATATGACGATCGATAGTTCAACTTGAAATTAAATAGGAATATATCAGATTAGAAGTTCTAATCAACAACAAAGACCTAACTTACTTATTACGTAGTAAAAATTAGATAAGATGTTCTATTCACCTTATTTCCACCTATTTTAGAAAAAAAATAAGTTTAAACAAATTTAGATAAGTTACTACCCAACAACTTTTATTTGGCTTAAGTGACCGGTAGACGGTGAAAAAGTTAACGAGATGGTGATGAATTGATGATGATTACTGAACATATCGAGGGAGAAGTGAGAGAATACTATCACGTATGGATATATTACCGCCTACAACATGTTTATTACCTGTTGGACCCAATAAAAATAATTGGGTAATACATATGAGATTATTTCGGATAAAATATTATAAGTTTAGAAAGGATAAGTCAAGTTAATAAAAACTAGCTAGACTCGTGAACAAATACAAATATATTGGATATAAATTAAGGATTTGTAACATAGTCAAATTCTAATATTACATACGACGTAGGTGTTTTGTAACCCATAACGATTTGGATTCTAAACGATCGGATAAATCCAACAGGTTTAACGGTTCAAGTTCTATTAGGCTGTACTCCGTAGCTAGGAAACTAGACTCATGAACACGTACAAATACACAATAAGATAAAGATATAATTATAACACAATAATAATCATATTATTAATAATAAATATATCCTTAATGTTATTTATCTTGCGCAAAATATATTAATTGGATAAGATAAAGGATTAGTAAGTTAGTAAAATTCTAATACTACAGACGTAGGTCTATTGACACTATAAATAGGGGTTCGTTATTCTTCATCAATTCATCATTAGCTTAATTAATCATCGTATAATCTCTCATACATCATCAAAGATGAAGAATCATAATATGATGTTTAGTCTTCTGTTAGGAATCATCACCATTCTTAGTGTTACGCATTCGACTTTCGCTACCGAAGTTTCTCAAGATGGACGTGCAATTCTCATCAATGGTGAACGTAAGATCATCTTATCTGGTTCCATCCATTACCCTCGTAGTACTCCTGAGGTATGTATACATTATATCTCAACGTTACATTACAATAGCATAATTTAATTTACTAATTATGGCAAATTGTGTAGATGTCGTATGACTTTTTATTAATGAATTGTTTTTAATTATTTGGTTAACTAGATGTGGCCTGACTTGATCAAAAAATCAAAAGATGGAGGTCTTGACGCAATTGAGACTTACGTGTTTTGGAATTCGCACGAGCCTGTACGTAGACAATATGATTTCACCGGTAGAAATAATCTAATAAGGTTTTTGAAGACAGTTCAAGATGCTGGACTTTATGCTATTCTACGTATTGGCCCATACGCTTGTGCTGAATGGAATTACGGGTATGTACACTTCATAATCTATCTATCCTTTATCCTTAATTAATATTAATAATAATAAAATAAATAATTAATGTATTGAATTTTGTTTTGAATAGAGGGTTTCCGGTATGGCTACACAACATGCCCGGAATCGAGCTTCGAACAAATAATAAAGTATTTATGGATGAGATGCAAAACTTCACAACGTTGATAGTTGATATGGTTAAAAATGAGAACCTTTTTGCTTCTCAAGGTGGTCCAATTATCCTTGCCCAGGTTTGTTAATTTGAACTCAATCACTCTACACTTAATTATGGAATTTATGGTCTTGATTAGTTCTCCTAATTAATTTAATTAATTAGTAGTCCTAATTATCTAATTTGATATTATATTTTGGTATGATTATATAGATCGAAAACGAATACGGCAATGTAATGGCTCCCTATGGAGATGCTGGGAAAGAGTACCTAAATTGGTGTGCAAAGATGGCCGTAGCTCAAAACATCGGAGTCCCATGGCTTATGTGCCAACAAAGTGATGCACCTCAACCAATGGTATCAAATCATCATACCAAACTAAACTAGCTAATTTGTTTTCTTAAAAAAATTATTTGTATTATTAGCGTCTAATTATGTTTTATTTTCTCTAATAATCAGATCAACACATGCAATGGTTGGTACTGTCATGATTTTACCCCAAACAATCCTAATGTCCCAAAGATCTGGACCGAAAACTGGACTGGATGGTAAGTTATTTTCTTCACAAAATTTGATTTGGCAAATTATTCGTGTTCTTTAATGTTATTTTAGCTATGTAATTGTGTTTTTAACGTGCACCATGCTCATTGTGCATTATGATCCACCTTCTAAATTGGGTGATTAATGGGTTATTTTTAATTTCTGTTCCACCGTCTAAACTACGTGATTAAATGGGTTGTTTTTAATTTCGGATCTACCTTCTAAACTGTGTGATTAAATAGTTTTTTTTATTTATTTCTGATCCACCTACTAAATTGTGTGATTAAATGGGTTGTTTTTAATTTATGATCCACCTTCTAAATTACTGATTAAATAGTTTAGTTTTTTATTTCTGATCGACCTTCTAAATTGTATGATTAGATGGCCTGGTTTATTTTTAATTAATTTGTTGGACGTATAGGTTCAAAGCATGGGGTGGGTTGTAATATAATAAATGTTTGCAGTACCATGGAGGAACTAACTTCGGAAGAACTACTGGTGGACCGTACATTAGTACAAGTTACGATTACGATGCACCACTCGATGAATATGGTAATTTGAATCAACCCAAATACGGACATCTCAAACAACTTCACGATGTGTTACACTCTATGGAAAAGGAATTAACTTATGGAGATATTCTCAAAACTGATTTGGGTAACTCTGTTACAATGACAAGTTATAAATACCAAGATATCTCAAGTTGTTTCATTAACAACGATAATACTTCTGTCGACGCAACTATTACACTTGATGGTCAAAACCTCACCATTCCTGCTTGGTCTGTTAGTATTCTTCACGATTGCAAACACGAACTATACAATACTGCTAAGGTTGGTACATATTTACACTTTCTTACGTACTAGTTTACGTTGTGTTTTATATATTGATCATTGTATTGTATTGTATTGTATATAGGTGAACACACAAACTTCCTTGAAAGCAAGAATAAGCAACGAAGCAGAACAAGAACCGACTTCACTAAGTTGGAGTTGGAGACCTGAATTAATCGGTAGTTATGTCAAAGGCGATGTTGGTGTTGGTGAATTTACATCGGATGTTTTACTTGAACAAAAGAGTGTTACAAATGACACAAGTGATTATTTATGGTACATGACTAATGTTAACCTTGATGAGAATGATCCTATTTGGAGTGATGATATGAGCCTACAAGTTAATTCAAGTACACATGTTCTTCATGCTTATGTTAATGGCAAAGAAGTTGGTTCTCAATATGCTCAAGGTCATTACCACTTCTTTTTTGACCAAAAGGTTAATAATTTCAAAAAGGGAAACAACGTTATTTCACTCCTTAGTGCTACCGTTGGACTTCAGGTAAATTAACTAATTGATCTTTATATTTTCCGTTTTAATCTGTACTGCATCATTATATAATTAATTAACGTTTTGTTTTGAATCCTTTTTAACTTGTATGTAGAACTATGGTCCATTCTTCGACAAGACTCAAGTAGGACTAATGGGTCCAATAAAGATAGTAGGAAAGAAGAGTAACAACAATGAGGTTGTGACAAAGGACTTATCTTCTCAAACATGGACATACGCAACTGGTTTACAAGGTCTCGATAATCACAAACTCTATAGTGAAGAATCAGTCAATGCACTAAAATGGAAAGATGAACGTAATATGCCAATAAACAGGAAAATGACTTGGTATAAAAAATAGAAGAGGGGGTTCATTAACCAACAATGTTGAACCATCACATTTCCAAGGTTCCATTTCCACAACTGAGGCTGCAAAGAAAATGGTAAGTTTAATAATGTAACTAAATTTCATTTAACGTTGTTACTAATTTGATTATTCACAAAAATTACTTGTATTATTAGGCAAAGGAAAGTGGAGGTGTGATGCCTACAGCTGGTGACTTATATTTGAAGACACACACGAAGGAAGTACCGGGTAAAGGGAAAGTCCCTTGTAGTAGCAAAGCAAAGCAAATCAAGGTAACTTACTATTATTCAAACAAAGCTTATGAAACACGTTTTAAGTTTAAAATCAACCCTTAGTTCGTTTATTTGAAAAATGGGAGCGAAAATGCCTTATTTGGTCAATATAGGTCCTATATCGACAAAATATGACCTATGAAACATGTTTTAAGTTTAAAATCTGCCCCTAGGTGATTTAGTTGAAAAATGGGACCGAAAATGCCTTATTTAGCCTATATATGACCTATATCGACCAAATATGACTTAAATGTGCTTAAATTGCTAAGAATCAGTTTTAGAAACCTTTAATATGCCACATAAAACATGTAAATGGTTTGAAATGACAAGTTTGGTTCCTTAGTTCAAAGTTGGGCGAGAAAATGACAATTTAGGCAATATATGACCTATAACGACCATATAGGCCTTAGATGTGAGTAAATACCTTTGAATGTGACTTATCAAGTTCAAACAAAGCTTATGAAACATGTTTTAAGTTTAAAATCTGCCCCTAGGTGATTTAGTTGAAAAATGGGACCGAAAATGCCTTATTTAGCCTATATATGACCTATATCGACCAAATATGACTTAAATGTGCTTAAATTGCTAAGAATCAGTTTTAGAAACCTTTAATATGCCACATAAAACATGTAAATGGTTTGAAATGACAAGTTTGGTTCCTTAGCTCAAAGTTAGGCGAGAAAATGACATTTTAGGCAATATATGACCTATAACGACCATATAGGCCTTAGATGTGAGTAAATACCTTTGAATGTGACTTAGCAAGTTCAAACTAACCTTATGAAACATGTTTTAAGTTTAAAATCAGCCCGTAGGTGATTAAGTTGAAAAATGGGACCGAAAACGCCTTATTTAGCCTATATGTAACCTATATCGACCAAATATGACCTAAATGTGCTTAAATTGCTTAGAATCGGTTTTAGAAACCTTGAATATGACACATAAAACATGTAAATGGTTTGAAATGACAAGTTTGGTTCCTTAGCTCAAAGTTGGGCGAGAAAATGACATTTTAGGCAATATATGACCTATAACGACCATATAGGCCTTAGATGTGAGTAAATACCTTTGAATGTGACTTAGCAAGTTCAAACTAACCTTATGAAACATGTTTTAAGTTTAAAATCAGCCCGTAGGTGATTAAGTTGAAAAATGGGACCGAAAACGCCTTATTTAGCCTATAAGTGACCTATATCGACCAAATATGACCTAAATGTGCTTAAATTGCTTAGAATCGGTTTTAGAAACCTTGAATATGACACATAAAACATGTAAATGGTTTGAAATGACAAGTTTGGTTCCTTAGCTCAAAGTTAGGCGAGAAAATGACATTTTAGGCAATATATGACCTATAACGACCATATAGGCCTTAGATGTGAGTAAATACCTTTGAATGTGACTTAGCAAGTTCAAACTAACCTTATGAAACATGTTTTAAGTTTAAAATCAGCCCGTAGGTGATTAAGTTGAAAAATGGGACCGAAAACGCCTTATTTAGCCTATATGTAACCTATATCGACCAAATATGACCTAAATGTGCTTAAATTGCTTAGAATCGGTTTTAGAAACCTTGAATATGACACATAAAACATGTAAATGGTTTGAAATGACAAGTTTGGTTCCTTAGCTCAAAGTTGGGCGAGAAAATGACATTTTAGGCAATCTATGACCTATAACGACCATATAGGCCTTAGATGTGAGTAAATACCTTTGAATGTGACTTAGCAAGTTCAAACTAACCTTATGAAACATGTTTTAAGTTTAAAATCAGCCCGTAGGTGATTAAGTTGAAAAATGGGACCGAAAACGCCTTATTTAGCCTATAAGTGACCTATATCGACCAAATATGACCTAAATGTGCTTAAATTGCTTAGAATCGGTTTTAGAAACCTTGAATATGACACATAAAACATGTAAATGGTTTGAAATGACAAGTTTGGTTCCTTAGCTCAAAGTTAGGCGAGAAAATGACATTTTAGGCAATATATGACCTATAACGACCATATAGGCCTTAGATGTGAGTAAATACCTTTGAATGTGACTTAGCAAGTTCAAACTAACCTTATGAAACATGTTTTAAGTTTAAAATCAGCCCGTAGGTGATTAAGTTGAAAAATGGGACCGAAAACGCCTTATTTAGCCTATATGTAACCTATATCGACCAAATATGACCTAAATGTGCTTAAATTGCTTAGAATCGGTTTTAGAAACCTTGAATATGACACATAAAACATGTAAATGGTTTGAAATGACAAGTTTGGTTCCTTAGCTCAAAGTTAGGCGAGAAAATGACATTTTAGGCAATATATGACCTATAACGACCAAATAGGCCTTAGATGTGAGTAACTACGTTTGAATGTGACTTAGCAAGTTCAAACTAACCTTATGAAACATGTTTTAAGTTTAAAATCAGCCCGTAGGTGATTAAGTTGAAAAATGGGACCGAAAACGCCTTATTTAGCCTATAAGTGACCTATATCGACCAAATATGACCTAAATGTGCTTAAATTGCTTAGAATCGGTTTTAGAAACCTTGAATATGACACATAAAACATGTAAATGGTTTGAAATGACAAGTTTGGTTCCTTAGCTCAAAGTTAGGCGAGAAAATGACATTTTAGGCAATATATGACCTATAACGACCATATAGGCCTTAGATGTGAGTAACTACGTTTGAATGTGACTTAGCAAGTTCAAACTAACCTTATGAAACATGTTTCAAGTTTAAAATCAGCCCGTAGGTGATTAAGTTGAAAAATGGGACCGAAAACGCCTTATTTAGCCTATAAGTGACCTATATCGACCAAATATGACCTAAATGTGCTTAAATTGCTTAGAATCGGTTTTAGAAACCTTGAATATGACACATAAAACATGTAAATGGTTTGAAATGACAAGTTTGGTTCCTTAGCTCAAAGTTAGGCGAGAAAATGACATTTTAGGCAATATATGACCTATAACGACCAAATAGGCCTTAGATGTGAGTAACTACGTTTGAATGTGACTTAGCAAGTGAAAACAAAGCTTATGAAACATGTTTTAAGTTTAAAATCAGCCCTTAGTTCTTTTTTTTGAAAAATGGGAGCGAAAATGCCTTATTTAGCCTATATATGTTTTAAGTTTAAATGTGCTCAATTTAATATATTTGTTATGCATGGGTGATAATCATTTTAATTATTGTAGGAAAACTACGGAAAGAATGTGACTTAGCAAGTTCAAACAAAGCTTATGAAACACGTTTTAAGTTTAAATGTGCTCCATTTAATATATTTTTTTATGCATGGGTGATAATCATTTTAATTCTTGTAGGAAAACTATGAAAAAAATGTTGCTGAATGTGTTGAAAAAGGCATTGCTAAAGATCCCAACCAAATCTACTTTGAGACAGTAGGTGGGAGAAAGAAGGGAAAGGTCCCCGGGCTGGGTAGTGGAGCCTCTCTATACTTTGCACCATCTAGAAGGGGTGGTAGTTCTTCTAGCTCATACACCCCATCTATTTATTCTCAAATGTCATCTCGATTGGAAGAGACTCAACAACAGTTGACCCAAAAATCCATTGAGCTTGAAACAACAAAAAATCAGATGTTAAAGGCTATGGAGGACGATCTACTTTTGAGGCAAAGGGAGAGAGAAGAAAGAGAAGCAGAGCGACTACAGCACCAAAGGGAGATGGAAAGGGAGAGACAAGAGAGAGAAAGGGAGAGACAAGAAAGAGAAGAACATGCCGCCCAGATGAAAAAGGCAATGGAGTCTTACGAGCGGATGTTCAGTCAGTGTACTGGTTTTCCTTTCTCGCAGTCGCAGGACCCTCGAGATCCACCCGGAGGCGGGACACCTTTGTGTTAGGTAGTTAGTATTCTTGTATTAGTTTGAACTAGTTACTACTTTTCGTATTAACATGTTTGAACAACATTATGTGTATTATGAATCTTTGTTGTATGACTTTGAACATGTTTAATATTATAACATCGAGCAGGTTTCATACGATTTTACAGAATTTATATAAATTCGTATATATACAGGCATATATAATATTTACAGGTACATATATAATATTTACAGGTACATATATAATATTTATACAGGCATATAATACAGGTATATATGCGATTTTACAAAATTGGCTGCAAATGATATTTGCATAATTACCGACCGCAAAGGCAGTCACAAATTTAGTGACCGCCACAAAAGCAGTCACTAATTTAGTGACCGCCCCCAAGGCAGTCACTAATTTAGTGACCGCCAAAGCAGTCACTAAATTAGTGACCGCCAAGAAAGCAGTCACTAATTTAGTGACCGCTAAAAAGGCAGTCACTAATTTAGTGACCGCCAAAGCGGTCGCTAATTTAGTGACCGTCAGAGCGGTCGCTAAATTAGCGACTGCAATAGCGGTCACTAATTTAGTGACTGCATTGGCGGTCACTAATTTAGTGACTGCTTAGGTGGCGGTCGCTAATTCTGTCGGTAAATTTTAGCGACCGCCTTCCAGTTGGAGTTTCCTAAATTACCGTCCAGGTGAAAACTGACCGCTTTTTTGCGACCGCTGGCGGTCGCAAAATCTTTTACCAACCGTTTTTCGCGTTTTACCCACCAATTTTAGCGGTTGGTAATTAATCAATTTCTTGTAGTGTGAACCTGTTATTGTTGACTTAAGTGGTATGGGAAAGGGTGAAGCTTTTGTGAATGGAATTAGTATTGGTAGATTTTGGCAAACTTATTTAGCTGGTAATGATGGTTGTGATCTTAAAGCTTGTGATTATCGTGGCCAATATGATAACAACAAGTGTGTCTTCAACTGCGGCAAATCCGTCCAAACTGAGTAAGTTCTAATTACTGTAGTATTCTGTTTACTTACATGTTTTCTGTTTTAGTCTGTTTCATAATTTTTTGTTTTTTTTAATTGAAGGTACCATGTACCGCGATCTTTCCTAAGGGACGATGTGAACACCCTAGTACTATTCGAGGAATTCGGGGGAAACCCGACCCAAGTGAGCTTCAAAACAGTACGAACAGGAGGTGCTTGTGCGAATGCATACGAGGGAAAAACACTAGAGTTGTCGTGTGAAGGAAGATACATTTCTGGTATTAACTTTGCGAGTTTCGGTAATCCAACTGGTTCTTGTGGTTCATTTGAGAAGGGATTGTGTGAAGGAGCCAATGATGCTAAGACCATTCTCACTAAGGTAAGCGTTTGTGTTATTTTTTCCAGTTTAATAGGTTTCATAATTAATATTGTTTACATTGTCTTAATATTTGTGCAAATAGTAACCGTAAAGAACATTATGTAAAACGAAGAAGTAATTATATTATGAATTTTAATTTATGTTTAAAATATTGGCAGGCTTGTGTTGGCAAAGAGCGCTGTTCAGTGGATGTTTCAGAGAAAGTATTTGGTGCAGCATCAAACTGTGGAGATGAAAGCAAGAGGCTTGCAGTGGAGATAGTTTGCCAATAGTTTAGTGGTTAATTAATTAGGAGTTAGTTTATTTTAATGCAAAGTTTATAGGTATTGTTTTAGCAAAATAAATGCTCGTAGTTAGTTTAGTTTAAACGAGGAATAAGTAAAGAATAATGGTACGTAGTTTGTCCAAAATACTATTTTTAGTTATGGAGTATTTTCATTCACTGCTGTCATCATTATTCTAAATACTAATTACTGTAATTACTCTAAACTTATACTTGTGTAATTTCGATTGAATTTTCAGTTTTTTCTATTCGGTCTTGTTCAATTGATGATTTCAACCAAGGTTGTGTCATAAGTTTCCCCTTTCTTTCATCAAGTTTCCTGCTTTTAATGAAATTCTATCTCGGATTTTGCCAAAGGAGTATGAACGAGTTAAATAGTATTAGTGGTTTTTGTTTAAAAATTATACACTTATCGATCTGGGTATGTTCTTATTCCTTGAATTTTGATTTCCTGCATAAATGATTTGTTTCACGGTGAAATTTTGAAGTAGTGTGAAAATCATCCGAAAATCATACAGAGTAGTTAATTTTGTTATGCTGATGATAATCAAACGTTATCTGCTTTAATAACTTATAAGTGTCAGTGATGTGAATTTCTAACTGTTTTTAAAAATTATGAGATCCTAGCAGATAGATATGGCTACCTGAATAGTGTAAGATTAGTAATAGTATTTACTATTTAGCTGTTAAATGGATTACAACAATTTTTTTTTGTAGTGATATTCTTTATATTGCTGTGAATAGCGTAGTTGATGTTGCTTGATGGTGGTTAATATTCTATGATCACAATATCAGGTGGAAAGTTCAAACAGAAAATATTGAAGCGCAAGGTAATGTTTGTGTTTGACTAGATCTAAATTTGGGTGTTTATCGACTTGGTTAGTCGGATCCGTATATAGACTTATAATTTGGTGGGCAGGAGTAGGACTTATGAGAGGTGCAGTTACAGTGGCTTTGTCCTACAAACAAATCTACAATGCGGTTAGATCCTGCACCACTGTAGTTATTTTCTGAATCAAATTGTGTGTGTTACTGCAGTTTTTAGGTTCTGGAGAGGTATCAAATGAGAGATGACTGATGGTCAGTTGTAGTATCATTGTTGCTCTGTTTAGCACTCTGGTCAGTTTTCTACATACCCTCTAGTTTCTTTGTGACTTTGGTACACCAAAATTAACAAGGAAATCTGATGATAAATTTATGAGACCAGTTTTTGGCGGTCGTGGTTTTGACTTTTGTGCAATATGAACCAGCTTCACCAACTGCCAACTGGTGCTGCTGAAACTAGTCATGACCTTTAAAATTCATCATTCCAAGTTGTCAACTTTTTGCAAATGGAATAATGTAATTTTTTTGTTTGTATATTGCGGTAATTGGGATTAATCTCAAATTTAATCAGATGGAGGTCCTAGATTGATACTGTAGTCATGAATACTTGCACATATTGGTTCTAATAGTAAATGTTTTTCAGGATGGCCAAAACTTGTGGTTGTTGATATTTGATGTGGAATTGTGGATAGATTAATTTGTTGAATGTCGAGTACGGCTCACAATTTTATTACAACATCGGTGTGATTATGATGTTACTCAACACTTGAGAACATATCCTGATACCCAGATAAGTATACTAATTTTTTTTTTTTTTTTTTTGGGTGTTACCACTCGGTTCATCCTTAAAGCTAATTCGGATTCGGGGCGAGTTTTGGGTAGTTAGGTTCCAGTCCCCTCCCAATTGTTATTGCGGAAGATCGAACACATGTTCTCTCTACCTAATTCAGCCCCAATCACCACTGAACCAACAAACAATTGGTCCAGATAAGTATACTAGAGGAATACAACGTATGAGTTTTGATTAAAGAAAAAAAGATATATTTTATAGACTTACGTAAAAATTAAAATATTACTAATAAGGAATACATACCAACAAAGTAACAAGTGTCTATAAATTGCAACAAACTTCCATTAAATTTCAACAATCATTGACATAAATATTCCATTTGTTCTTTAAAAAAATTCTCTTATACAATATTATGGAAAACATGTATATTCTCTATTTCTCTTATCTATATCAAAAAAAATTGAACAAGACGTGTAATACCACGTATATTAATACTGAAATATTATCGGCACTATTATTGTATGGATAGCCGAAATATATTTTTGTATGGTTTTTGTTACACCACATAAATATAGTTTAGATGAACAATATAGCTTAATTTGGCAGGATCCAATTCAATACATATTACTCTGTATCTCTCAACCAAACAAATCCCCAATTTAAAGAGGATATAATAGGTAAATGAACAATTTGATTAAAACTTTAACATATGTTATTAGGCTAGAGTACCTTATGTGATTCATTTTTTTAGCTATATATAGTTATATTCGTATTTTTCTTCTTTACCTCCTTTGTAAATTGCGTATCATGGGACTACTTATGTTGCAAGTTAAAAAAAATGAAATTATGAATTGGATTTACAACATTTTGTTGTACAACATCAATTGATTTATAAAATAAAATGACATAAAACGGGTTAGGATATGACTTGTTCATATTTTAACGAATATTTGAATCCCCTATTCTGAAAATATATTCAATTAATTCAAAATAACGTAGGGGGAAAGTTGTATTACTTTATTGTTGGACATTCAAAACAGAAGAAAAAATGAGTGTTAAAGAGAATTCCAAAATTCATATTTATATTTATAATTTTATTAATCTATTAATACATACATGTCCATTATTACTCATTAAAATAGAATGATTGTTATTAGTGGTTTTGCTTTTTAAAAAGTAAAATATAAGACATTGAATGAGGCAATAACATATCTATATCCATTATTAATTTTATTAGAAGAATAACTATAAGCTCTATTGATGATAATTGTCCATAAGTATAGTAGTTTAGTTTTCATTCAAAATTAATATTTAGAATATGCACGAGTAATATATTAGTTTTATCACTAAAAGAGGGGCTTACTATTTACCGCCTCATATTACTTAAAATCGCCCCATTCATTTACCCATATACCCTCCTTTATTTACCCCCTCATTTACCCTCTTACCTTCCCACCCCAAATCTAACCACCACCCCTGGCCACCACCGCCACCTGTTAGGTTATGACAAATATAAATCATATATTTCATGCGGAAAAACCATTAAGCCAGTGTAGGGGTTTTTTTTTTTGTATTTTTCCCCGTTTCCTACAAGGGGGGTTTTAGGAGGCCGGCCGGCTCGTTTAGAGAACTGTTTGAACTTTTGCACCTCGAAGGAGTCGCCACCAAAGTTTATTTAAGGTCTTGTTTGGAAAGACCGCAAATGACTCTATTTTTGGATAAGGCCTTGAATCCTTGAAACGGATGGGTGAGATCCGGGCTCGGGAACGAAAATGCTTACTCGGCGAGCTTTAGAAATATTCAAGTACGTTGGCACAACATTAGTTCGAAAATAAACCCTAGATTAGACTATGTGGGTTTGAATTTTAGAGCAAAATAGAATTTCTAATTGTACGGTAGTCACTTTGCTTTAAAGATTGATTTAAGGAACCTAAGGCCGGTTTGTCCAAAAATATCTTCGTTAAGCGTGATGTAACCTTTGTATTTTGTTGTATTTAGCATGTTGGTGATGAAAGCGATAAAGCACATAAAGCAACATCGCAATACTAAATAAAGTGCAGAATTAGTAAATACAAGACCCCCTAGAAAAGGACTAGGGAGTAGGTCCACATTGCCTAGAAATGGACTAGGCAAGTAAAGATGCGGAATTGAAAGTGCGGAATTGAAATTGCGGTATTGAAAGTGCGATATTGAAAGTGCGATATTGAAAGGTGCGATATTGAAAGTGCGATATTGAAAGGTGCGATATTGAAATTGCAATATTGAAAGGTGCATAATTGAAATTTGTACTTGGGCACATGAGATTCGAACGCCAAGCGGCTCCTTAAAAATAAGTGCACCCGGCACGAATTCAAAGCCAAAAATCTCAACTTGGGAGAGATTGCTCAACCCAAATATCCTAGATTTTGCATATTAAACTTGAAATTGAAAGCTTGAATATTGAAATGTTTGAACTTGAAATGATTGAAATTTGAACTTGAAATGATCCTAGTTTAGGGAAATAACTATGAATAACCCTAAACATGGCAAGGTCTTTGAAAATTGAAGACTTGAACTTGTATATTGAAAATGGAGTTTTGAATCTCAACGACTAAACCTTTAAATGTTAAAAGGTGTTTATCTTTAATTACCCCATGTTTGATGGTGATTCTAGCCCAAGAGATGATTGTAAACAACTTGGACATCCTTGAATCTTTGAAAATTGTATTTTGTATTTTGAAAAAGTTTGTATTTTTGGAAAACATGTGTGATTATTGCAAGTGGTGTTTTTTATTGATTAAAAACACCAACTTGCTAATCATTTGGAAATCAAAGCAACATAGTAGATTAGAATGAGATTCGGATTTACCTAGTTAGATTTAGGCAAGAGCTCCCAATTGCTTTGGATTTTAAGAATTTTGTATGTGTTTTTGAGGAGTTTTGAGTTGTATTTTGAGAGGTAATGTCGAAATTACGACGTTGTATTGTTGTGCTCCCCCCTTTTTTCGATGGAAATGAGGGGTATTTATAGGAGGGAATGGTGCAAAACGCCAGCACACGCCAGCGCAGGGCGCCAGGCCAGCGCAGTGCGCTGCTGACGTGGCTTGAATGCCTCCAAAGCAAGGACGGGGAATCGTCCTTGTTTCGTCTTGTAGCGTTGTACCTGTTGTACGAATAGTACTAGGTTTGGGGTTTTGTATTTTCTTGGAGGTTAAGGCATCGTTTTGCGTCTAAAAACAAGCCTTTCTCGGGTTTTTGAATTCCGGTTTTACCGGACGGGGCCCGGCATGCTCGGTTTTGTGGGTCGGCGCCCGAATTTGACTTGCCTTATATGATTTTGAGTGGAAAAGGCCTAGTAAAACCAATGGGATGGTCTACTAGTTGAGATTGTACTTGGAGTTTGAAATTGGATTTGGAAAGTTGTATTTTGTACCGAGAACCGAAAGGGGAACGGTCTCGGGGTTGGATTTTGGATCTTGAATTTTGGAAGCATTCTTAGCAATTGGGATTTCCGCCTGGAGTTACTCCAATCACCTAACAAGGATAATGGTATCGTCATCATCCCAAAGGGGAGACACAAATTAGGTGTCTACAGAAGCCCCCACTTTGACTGAGCGTTCGGTTAGGAAAGCGCAAGTCAAAGTATTTCGAAAGGGACGGAGAATGGTCAAGATTTTCTGCAATCGAGACCACTCTTTGTACGCCGGTACTTGCATAAAACAGGCGTTAGAAAAAGGATAGAGTCTACCTCGGTGCGGTTGGCGATGACTCCGGTTTGTACTTGTATTTTACCGCCTTCAGTTCAGGACGGAGCTTGACATCGAAAATTTTGAATCTTGAATTTTTGAATTTGAATATCCGGAGTTAATCCGTTGGGGATGTGCTTTGCTGGGGATAAGAGCTTTTTGCTGGCCCTTAAAATTTGGAATTTCGACTGACTTTCCCGGAGCTTGGGTCCGTTGGGAGTTGGGCGCCTGAGTCGTTGTATTTTTTGGACTTTGTATTCTTGAAATATTAATCTGTTTGCACTTGGAGATACAGGTGTATACCCGTATTTTCGATGGATGGCTCGATGCGACGTTTGATGCTTGGTGCGGAAGACCGTAGCAGCAAAGGACGTGCAATCAGCACGGGAGACCGCGCGCGCTGCAGATTCGCGCATGCAGCAGGGCAGCGCAGTGCGCTGGGGCTGTGCCTGGCGCGGGGCTGAGCTATAAAAGCTCCCCTTGCCGTTCCATTTTGAGGCACATTCTCTTGAATTCTTTGCTCTTTTCTCTCTCAAAGGTCGATTAAGCTCTTCCCTTGGTCTTGTTCTTGCCCCGTCCATGTAAGTTTTTCATGTTTTTGCTTATGAAATAACTCTAGGATTGCATGTAGTTTTGATTTCTCGTACTTTGAAATGATCCTCGTATGCTTAAGCTTCTTGAATCTTGTAGAAAACTGTTTGATAGCCACTTGAACTTGAACTGTTGGAACTTGTACTTTTGAATTTTTTTGAACTTGTATCTGCTTCGGCATGGATAGCCTAGGCGTTGATGTAGAACTTGTATACCTGCTTCGGCGTGGGTAGCCTAGGCGTTGGTGTAGGAATTTGAATACCTGCTCCGGCGTGGGTAGCCTAGGCGTCGGTGTAGGAATTTGTATCTTGAACTAGAGGTCCACTGGGGATTGTTGTTTCGAATCTTTTGACTTTGTATAGGCCAGCATAGGATAGCCCCCAGTTTCGAATTTTGACACTTTGTATGCTACTTGATTTAGCATGCCTCGTCACACTCGGAGAAAACTCGCTGAATCATCTGTGGTTCGAGCTACCGAGGAAGACGCTTTGGATGATGAAGCGGCTGCAATAAATGCGCCAGGTGGGGGTATGGTTCCCCGAGATGCGCTCGCTTTCCCTAGTACTGGTTGGATCCCTTCCGACCTGGTGTTTCGGCCGGATTGGCACTTGTCTCAGCGGCCTCGCGCTGGCATGGTGAGTCTTGTACTGTGTTTTGGGTTTGTACTTTGTAATTGTATAGGTCTTGAGCTAACTCGTTCACCTGTAGGCCGATGGAAAGCCGTTCCGTACTTATTGGTCCTTGGTGGAGGTTGAGAGGGCCTTTAAAGCTCTTCGTGCTGATGCAGAGGCTATGGAGATTTGGTCCCAGATGGGCCTGGCCATTTTCTGGCGCACCATGGGAGGTTCTCCGAGGAGAACGGGGATGAAAAACCGTTTGTGGGCTTTGCTAGAGCGGTGGTGGGATACCACCAACACTTTCCACATGGCATGGGGGGAGATCACTATCACCCCTCTTGAATTTGCTATGATTACAGGTCTTCCTTTTTCTGAGAGGAATGTGACCTTTGATTCTGAGCTGACGTGGCGCTCGGCCGCTGCCAGGGACTTACTCGGCCCTGTTGTTGACTTGTCTGATGACGATGCTCACGCTTCTGTGAAGGTGATTGTGGTGGCTATATACGGTGGGGATGTGTCCGCGGAGCAGAGGGTTAGGCTTTTCCTCCTAGCCTTGGTGAGCAGAGTGATGGCCCCGAGTAGGAACAGTCAGGTGCACATCAAATTCTTGTCCGCTTTGCGGGACTTGGGAGTTGTTTCGAGCTATAACTGGGGTGGCTTGGCATACAACCACCTTTTGTACGAGATGAAGCGGGTCTCCCGGACTGCACTGGGGAATGACCCGAGCATGGCTACTCTGTGGAGCGTGCTGGAGGTATTTGAGACTCCTTGTACTTTGTACTTTGTACTTGTATGTTTGTATTTTGAACTTGACTGATGTTTTTCATGTTCCTTGAAAGATTTGGATCTATGAGCACTTTCCGACTTTGGCGCCGGAGCGTACTAGAGATGCGGTTTACCCGTATGCCGCCTCTTGGATAGGAGCGGTGCGCGTGGGTGCGTCTTTGGCGGCTTCTCGCAGGGCTTGGAGAGTTCTATCCGCTGAAGATGTAATCTTTTGTACTGTTTTCCTTTCTTGTATTTGTATTTGTACTGTTGCCTGAGTTGTTTGCTTTGCAGGTGGTATGGCGTCCTTTTGCCAACGCGGTTGTACCTGTCTCGGCTGCTCGTGCCCATTTCCTGTCTGGGCGGCGGGTTTCGCTTCCAGGGGTGTACCGCCATATGTGGTATCTGGGGGAGCGAGTGTCCCTTCAACACCATTCAGGGGATAGGCTTGTCCCCAAGGATCCACCGGAGTCCATGCTGGCTCTGGATGAAGATCTTGCCCGACTCTATGCGGAGCCTAGGGGCGAGGCTGTTTTCCGCTCTTGGAGGGAGTTTGTACACAGGAAGGGTAGCTATGATGACTTCCTGAGGAGGTTGGCCCCACCAGTACGCTTCGTACATCCGGTGAGCTTTTGAATCTTATATCTTTTATTCGTGTATTCTTGTATTCTTGTATTGATTGCATGATTGTATGATTGTATGTAGGAGGAGGAGGTTGATCATGAGGACATTCCTCATGCTGATAGGATCCTCCGCTATGAGAACTCGGACGGGGAAGAGGTGGTGGAGACCATTCCTTAGGCTTCTCCTCCGCACCGAAAATCATATGATGCTGTACCCGAGCATTACGCCCCTGTAAGTACTGGTTCATTTTTGAAACTGTTTGTAACTTTGTATGGGAAGATTGATCTTGAACTTTGTATGTAGGCGCCTCGGGTGAGAGTGCGTCGCTGGATGCTCTTGCTTGATTCCAGGGCCGTCTTAAATATATCGGAGGCCCTGTTCTAACCTTAAAAAGGGGACCTTAATATAAACAAATTTACGGTTTTAATACAGAGTAATATGTGTAAGAAGTTATTTCAAAATATTATTATGCATACAAGTAGTACGGAGTATTAAGATTATAATTTTATTCTTACAAATTTAAGCGCAAAAAAACACAAACTATTGATTCATAGAGGTTTAACACCTTAAAAAAAACATTAAAAAAGTGAGCCCATTGGGGATCGAACCTCAGCCGTCAGTAAAGCGAGAATAGTGCTTTGCCATCCTGCCAATACATGTTTACATTCAAATTAGCTGAATAACAATATTAGTATAATGTTTTTAAAATTTGAGGCCCCAATTTTTCGGTGGCCCTGTGCTATTGGGCTGGTTGCACAACCTTGTCACCGGGCCTGCTTGATTCTTGGGAGAGGCAGTGCGCCAAGCTGACCCGGAAGCTTTCTGGCCGGAACAGAGAGGTACCTCACTTGATCTTGAAACTTGTATACTGGAAATTCCAACTGGGAAATTGATTCTTGAAATTGTATTTTGTATAGGAGCGCCGTCGAGACCGTAGAGACTATGTTGACAGGGATCCTCAGGCGGAGACGTCCTTGGGACATGAGGGACCGAGCTTGGAGCTGGGACAGGGGTCCGGTGCTGGTGCTCATCAGAGGAATTCTGATGCTGAGCGGGGAGCTTCCCCTTTTGTACATGTTGATCCCACCAGGCATTCATTTGGAGGTGCTAGCGGTTCACGGCCCTTTGTTCCTCTTTCCGGTTACTACTTCGGAGGAAGTGGTCCTCAGCCTTGGGGTGCAGGTTCATGGGCTTGCTATGCGGAGATGGAGAGGATGCGCCGGACGCAGATGTTTGGGTCGTACCCGTATATGCCGATGCCGCCGCCTTATCAGTATTCCTCTTCTCAGCATGGAGTTCATCCCTCCACTGGCACACTTCGTATCTCGGAGGAGGATCCTAGTACCACTGGGACGGAGCTGGATCGGGAGCTGGAGCGCCTTAGGAGGCGAAACAGGGACAGCGCCTGTGGTTGACGTCACCGATGATGATGACTCAGACTGACCCTGCATGGTAGCAAGTTCCAGCTTGCCTGGGTTGATTTTGTATAGGCTGAATTGTATTGTATTTGTATGGATTGAAACTTGAATTTTTGTATGGTTTGTATGGCTTTGAACTTGAATTGGTTTGAAGTTTTTTGAGGATTGTCTTTTGTATGTTTGAATGCTTGAAATTGTATGCGTCGTGTGTGCCTTGAAATTTTGTAGCTATATGCATGCATGATAAATTTGCAAAAAAAATGAAAAAAATTGCCCATTTTTTCGGGTGTATATACCCACTATAAGCCCCCACTTTGACTGAGGTTTTTTGGTTAAGAAAAGCGCAAGTCAAAGTATATTCAACTCTTGCTATGCATATGCAGACTCGACTTAGGACGCCGATCTAGGATTAGAATGCTTGAATTTTGAAAATAATTGATCCGAAATCTGCCCGAAGCGTTGATCCGGACTGCTTGAAATTGCGCGGCTTGCGGCTTTGGAATCTTGAATAATGGAGGTTGTACTCTGCTGTCCGAAACACTAAAGAGTGTGTACTCGGAGTCATAAGAGAGGACGGTGGCCTCGTCCTTTGGTGCAGGCTCCCGGCGTCTGGCGCGGGCTTGGTGTCTGGCGCCTATGGGCTGGCGTAAAAGCCGACTCTTGTATAAATAGGGAGCTTGTTGGATCATTTCTTGCATCAATCCTTCCCTGCTATTATTGCATACTGCTTCCTCTCGAAAAGAAAAGAAAGTATGGCTGTGTCCTTTGAGAGTGCCTTGAACTCGTGGCTTGGTTCGCTAGGCAAATTGGAGAAAAGGGAGCTTGATGGCATGCATCTTGGGGTGCTCGTCTCTTTCCAGTTTGTAAAATTGGATTTGCACTTCATTCTTGCTGCTCTGGAGGCTTGGGACCCGAATCATCATGTCTTCCGTTTTGGAAATAATGAGGTATGTCCCCTCCCTGAGGAATTTAGTGCTATAATAGGGTGGCCCTTGATGCTGGAGCCATGCATGCCTAGTGTTAAAGAACACTTTTTCTTGAGTTTTGAAAGGTATTTGGGCTTGAAGCCCCCACTTTTGAGTGCTGTTGTATATGGCAGAGGGGTGGATGTGTCCCTCTTTGTCACCTACTTTGCTGGGCTTGATGTTCCCAAAGTTTTCCGTCTGAGCTGAGCCTTGAGTTTTTGTATATTCGCTCGCTTCCTCTTTTCGAAGCAGGGGTTTGGCAATGGTGATGCCTCCCTAATAGAGATTGTAGAGCAGTTTGCTAATGGTCGGGACCCAATGCCGCTTGTGATTGGCGAAACATTGATGGGCCTTGATATGCTGAAGTCGGACCCCTCTTCTTTGTCATCGGGAAGTCCGGTGTTACTACAAGTAAGGATCTGGAGCTCTCTTGTATGTTGAATTTTGTACTTGTATTTGAATTTTGAATGTTGAATTTTGAAATGTGCTTCTTGTATACTCCCCAAGGTTTGGCTTATGGAGAGGCTCATGTTGGTGGCACCACCGGAGAACATGGCGATCTATAATAGGAAGGGATTCACTGTGCGACCCATGCTGCATGGCCGACTTTCGTTGGATGAGTGGCGGTGTACACTCTCTGGGGTTGAATCTTGTATAAGGTGGGTAGTTCCTTGGTGGGGAATTGCTGCTATGAAACATGCCCCTGGTTCTATTGCTTTGAGGGTGCCAAGCCTCACAATGCTGGTCTTCTACTCGCCTGCCCGAGTGATGAGACAGTATGGCTTGAAACAGGAGATCCCGGACTGTATTGAAGAGAACCAGAAACCTGTTGCGCTGAATGCAAATCGACTTGAAGTTTGGAGGCGGTATTGGGTCGCCAAACCATTCTTGAGTATCCAGTTCCCACCGGAGTCAGTTACTCTGTCTGCTGGGTACATTGTATGGATGAGAGGCCTAAGCCAGAGGGACATTTCTCTCTCCAGACCAGCTAGAGTCCGAGGTTCTAGAGCTAGACGTCCTGCATCAACTGACTATGAGGAAGGTGACGGGGGTGTGGCCCATCCGGTGCTTGACCGTTCGGAATCCAAAGGAGGTTCGTCGTCCTCCCGTCTTGGAAGGCTTGCAAGTTCCTTCCCCACCGCTTGGGCAAGGGGAAGATCGATGATTGATTGCGGGAGGAGCCAGGGGATAGTACTCAAGGTGCCAAGACTCGAGAGCATAGTCTCCTGACCCTAGATCTTTGTAAGCTAAGTGTGTTTGAAATTGTATTGGAAGGAATTGTGTTTAGAATGTGTTTGGAAGATGTGTTTGGAAAATGTGTTTAGGAAGTGAAAAGGCTTTGAACTTTGCTTCACTTGATCCTGACTTTGTATTTGCATTAGCTTTGAAGGCCTTAGGGCCAAATAAGTTATTGTGTTAAATTCCGTTTGAACATGCTTTGCTTTGAATTGGCACATTTGGAATAACTACAACAACAATTTTGAATTTTGAAATTTGATTTGATTTGATTTTTAGGATGCCCTTAATTGAGGAAATTTTAATTTTTTTTGTATTAAAGTGGCCGGACCTCGTGATGAGGTTGCCTACGTGTCCCGTTAGGGAATCAGACCGGACGTAGTTCTGACTACCTTACAAGACCTGAATTTGGATTCTTGAATCTGAACATGGAACTTAGACATAGAACTTCTTGAGTTGATCGAGGTTGGTCAGAGATCTGAATTCTGTTCCGTCGATGTCTGTTAGTTCGACTGCTCCCCCTGAGAGGATCTTCTTAACAATGTATGGGCCTGCCCAGTTGGGTTTGAATTTTCCCCTTGGGTCCATGGTGCTTTTGCGAAGGGCTTTCAGGACAAGCTCGCCTTCCTTGATGTTTCGGGTTCTGACCCTTTTGTTGAAATGTCTGGCCACTCGACGCTGATAGACTTGTACATGGTGAGCGGCTTGAAGCCGACGCTCATCGAGCATGACTAGCTCGTCATATCTTGCTTGTACCCATGCAGCTTCTGGGATTTTGCTCTCGAGGACTATCCTTAGAGAAGGTATCTCCAGCTCGATAGGTTGTACTGCTTCCATTCCATATACCAATGAGAACGGAGTTGCACCAGTTGAAGTTCGAATTGAAGTTCGATATCCCCACAATGCGAAATGCAGCTTTTGGGGCCAGTCCTTGTAATTGGTAGTCATTTTCATGATGATGGTCTTGACATTCTTGTTGGCTGCTTCGATTGCCCCATTGGTTTGTGGGCGGTAAGGTGAAGAGCGATGATGTTGAATCTTGTACTCCGCGAATAGATCTTCACACTCTCCTTGAAAATGGGTTCCTTGGTCACTGATGAACTCGTGAGGAACGCCATATCTGCATATGATGTTTTCTTGTATGAACTGGGCCACTTGCTTGGAACCCAATACTTTGAATGATCTGGCCTCGGCCCATTTGGTGAAATAGTCGATGGCGACCAGTATGAACTCATGACCCCCGGTGCCTGTTGGAGTGACTTTGCCGATGACGTCGATACCCCAGGCTGAGAATGGCCACGGTGATGATTGAGAGTATAGTAGTGATGGAGGAATGTGCTTCAGATTCGCACACTTCTGACATGTAGGACACTTCTTGACAAAGAAGTAGCAGTCCCGTTCGAGGGTAGTCCAATAGTATCGTGCCCTAATGATCTTGAGGGCTAGCATCCTCCCATTCATGTGGGTGCCACAGACTCCTGCATGTATGTTGTCCATGACTTTTTGAGCTTCGTGCTTGTCAACACATCGGAGGTTAGGACCGCTAAGGGACCTTTTGTATAGAATGCCGCCTTCTATGACGAAATTGGCTGATTGTAGTCGCAGAGCCCTTCGATTCTTGCTTGAAAAGTGTGGGGGATACTCTGAATTTTGTAGATACCTTTGAATGTCTGTAAACCAAGGCTCATCTTCGTCTTGCTCGACGTTGTCAATAGCATGGACATATGCTGCTTCTTGACGGGTTTCAATTGTAAGTGGGATTTCAGCCATGCTGCTTGGAATGTTGATCATTGAGGCCAGTTTTGATAGTGCATCGGCGAATTGGTTCTCCTCTCTTGGGAGGTATGTACAGCGAAGCTCTTCTATTTGTTCAGACAGCTGTTCGAGATAGGACTGGTATAGAGCTAAACTCTCGCTTTCTTACTTTCCATTTGCAGGAAATTTGATTGATGATTAGGGAGGCATCCCCGTACACTCAAAGTTTCTAGACGCCCAGTGCTAAGGCGGCTTCCAGGCCCATGATACATGCTTCATATTCTACCGCATTGTTTGTGACGTTGAATTGCAGTTTTGCTGATATAGGAATGTGCGTGCCGTCAGGGGCTACTAGAATTGCTCCAACACCACATCCGTTCTGATTGGAAGCACCGTCAAAATGCATTGACCAACTGTCATCACTGGTCATTAAAATTTGCTCGTCGGGTAAGTCGTAATCTTCCTCTCCTGCCTCGACTGGACAGTCGGCTAGGAAATCTAAGACTGCTGAACCCTTGATAGACTTTTGTGGAATGTACTTGAGGTCGAATTCTGCTAGCATGACCAACCATCTGGACAACCGTCCGTTGAGTGCTAGTTTCTCGAATAGATACTTGAGAGGATCCGCTTTGCTGATCACATGGACTGTATGGGAGAACATGTAGTGCCGTAGTTTCTTTGTGGCCCAAACCAAGGCGATGCTGAGTTTCTCGAGCTGAGTGTATTTGGTTTCGTACTCGATTAGCTTTTTGCTTATGTAGTATACGGCGTTCTCCTTGCCTTCAATTTCCTGGGCGAGCATAGCCCCCACTGCTGAATCTGTTGTTGTGAGGTAGAGCCTGAGGGGAATCCCTGGCATTGCTGGTTTTAGTACTGGTGGGTTGGAAAGGTAGCTTTTGATTGTTTCGAATGCATGCTCACAGTCGTCATCCCACACTTTGGGCTCGCTTTTTTGGAGCTTTCGAAATACTGGTTCACTGATCATTGTGAGTCTTGAAATGACCCTGCTGATATATTGTGGTCTGCCGAGAAAACCCCGAATTTCCTTTTCATTCGTTGGTGGTTGCATCTCGAGAATTGCTTTGATTTTCGAAGGATCATCCTCTATGCCTCGAGACCTGATAACATATCCGAGTAACTTGCCTGACGTTACCCCGAATGCACACTTTTGTGGATTGAGCCTCATGTTGTATTGTCTGAGCCTGTTGAAAAACTTTCGAAGTACTGAGGTATGCTCGTGCCATTCTTTGGATTTGACAATCATGTCGTCGACATATACCTCAATTTCCCTGTGAATTATATCGCTCATGATTGATGTGGCTGTTCTTTGATAAGTTACTCCTGCGTTCTTTAGTCCGAACGGCATAACTGTATAGCAATATGTGCCCCACTGATTGATGAAGGTTGTTTTCTCCATGTCTTCCTCTGCCATGGGAATCTGATTGTAGCCTGCATACCCGTCCATAAAAGAGAGTAAGGCATGATTTGCGGTGTTGTCGACCAAGATGTCGATGTGAGGCAATGAAAAATCGTCTTTAGGGCTGGCCCTGTTAAGATCTCTGTAGTCCACACACATTCGTACTTTGCCGTCTTTCTTTGGAACTGGGACGACATTCGCGATCCATTCTAGATATTTTGCTTCTCGAATAAACCCGACCTCTAACTGCTTGGAGACCTCTTCTTGAATTTTGAGGGAAACATCCGGTTTCATGCGTCGGAGTTTCTGCTTGATGGGTTTTGAACCTGGAATAAGGGGAATTTTATGCTAACCGATGCTTGGATTAACCCCTGGCATATCATGATAGGACCATGCGAAGACGTCTACATACTCCGAAAGTAGCTTGATAAGATCGTCCCGCTCTGCTTGAGAAAGAGTTAAACCAATCTGAACTAGTTTTGAATCACTGTTGTTAGAAAGGTTGATTTTTTCTGTTTCCTCAATTATGGGCGTCCTGTTTTCATGATTTTCGATAGCTTTTAGAATTTCAAAGTCAGTTTCTTGTGAAGCAAAGTTGTTTGGATTAGGATTTGATTTTGAATTAGGACTCGAAGAGTAAGTAGAAATTGAAGTGTTATTGAAATCAGCAATCATTACATCGATTGTTTTGACTTGAGGCTCTTGATTGATGCAAGACTCTAGTTCTAGACACTTAGACTCATTGCTAGACTCGAAAATTGAAAGACATACTCTGGACCTGGACAAAGACACTAATCGTAAAGATAGTTCTCAGGGTATTCCCAGACATCTGCGCCATAATCGTCATAATCATCGAAGACGGGGCTGCATGCACAGACTTTCAGGACTTGGTCCCAGACTTGATTCCATGTGCTGTAAGGAAATGCGGCGAAGCTGCCCTTGCATGAAGTGTTGAGCCCTAAGAGAAACATTCTCACCATTTTCCCCTCTGGCAGCTCGGGCTGAATTGTACGAGCGGAGATTGCCCATCTGTGGTAGTATTCTTGAATGCACTCATCCTTTTCCTGGCGTACAGCCGGCTTTTTCTTGATGAGAGTGTCTCGGAAGCTTGAACCTTTGAGGGTGAGGCAGGCAGGGCCATCTAGTATTTCCTCGAACCAAGGCTCTCCGAATAGTAGGTCGAAGTTGGTAGGCACATCGATTACCAGGAACTCAGCATTGTCGTAATAGGTGTCAAAGGAGAAAACCAGCTCAAGGACTCCCAAGACTTTGTATGTGACACCCTGGAGTTTGATAGTTTGTAGGGCACTCAGCATGAGATCGTACTCGGAGAACCCTAAAGCCTTCACGGTGGCGAGTGGACAGATGTTCTCTTGAATGTCGGTGGTTACCCTAGGTTCGGGGATCAGCCAGTTTTGAGCACTTGGAAGTAGATGGAAAAAGCTTGGAACCATAAGCTCGTAACCTGGCTTGCATATTGTGGAGATCAGATTGCATGGAAACTCCTCTTCTTCATCTTCGCAGTCATAGGAGATGGCTTGTACAGAGGGGGTTTGCTTGGCCCCTGGGGGTAATGGTAAGGTCTTGTTGTCGACCATATTCTGGATCAAGTGCTTGAGCTTGTAGCAATCTTCGATGTCATGACCCTTCCCTTGATGGTATTTGCAATGAGCTGTCGGATCCCAACTATTAGATCTTTTGTCAACTGGAGGATCGGGTGTTGGACCGGTTGGTGCTATGACTTGTTTTCGACCAGCCGATCAAATGCCTCACTGTAAGACATCCCGAGGTTTGTGAAGACTCTTTGGGGCCTGCCTTGATAGTTGCGCTGATTAGCATTGCTTTCGAAGTTGTTTGACTTTGGACCTTGAGGAGCCTTTAGGGAGTTAACCTCATGAACTTTGTGTGTTGTCTCAGGTCTCTTCCCCTTCCATTTTTCAGTTTGTGGAGCTGGGGCTGCGGGTGCTTTCATTAGGTCATCCTCTATGTCGACCCCGATGTTGTAGGTTCTCTTGAAGCTTTCTAAGCCCAGGTACTTCATGTGAGCATTGTACTTTGGAAGAAGACCGGCAATGAAAATCTTGAGTAACTCTCTCTCGGAGGGTCGGGTTACCATTTGGGATGCCATTTCCCTCAATCGATTGAGGTAAGTAGTGAAGCCTTCCTGAGGCCTTTGCCTGAGAACTTCCAGTTCCCTTAGAGTGGTTTGAAGTTGAATGTTGGGTTGATATTGCTCCATGAATGCTCGAGCAACTGCCTCCCATGTATTTGTTTGATGTTCCTTGAGTGAATATTACCACTTCTGGCAGACAGGTTCCAGAGACATAGGGAATACCACTGGGTATAGCTCGAGTTCGACCCCCTTGATGGCCATTGTAGCTCTGAAATTCTTGAGATGGTACTTGGGATTGTCAGTTGATTTGAATTTTGGAATGTCATTGGCGGAGAATTTGTCTGGCAGATTAGCCTTCCCCTTGAGGTTGTCCTCCATTGAGGTATCAAAGTAGTTCTCTTGATTGGTAACCTTACTGACAAGAATCTCGATCTTCTTGGTTAAGTCATCAGTGGGCGCGCCCTGTTCTACGACACCGAATCGGTTGCTTATGCTCTCCACATTGGCACTGAGGCTGACGAAAGCCGCTAGGAGTTGAGCGAGTTGATCGGAGGCAGACATTTGGATTGTTTCTTGAATGGGACTGGGAGTTTGATTTGTAGGAGATGAACTGGCTGCTCGTTCGATGCCGGCTATGAGGGAAGCTAGGGCTGATGGATTTCTTTTGAACCTTTCCCCTCTTCGGCGAACCCACAGGATCTTCGGACTCCTAGTTAGAACATACCAGGCGATTTTAGAACTTGGACTTCCCGACACATGATATGACATGCATGCAATTAATGAGACCTAGACTTGACTCTAAGTGTCACTCCGAAGATTCGGGATTTTGGATTTTGTACTTGTATTCGGGATTTGCAACCCGTTGGAAATGTTTGAGAGGAGCGTTCATTCTTTTGTGAAAGTTGGTTGTTGTACTAGAACTTGGAAAAGGAATATTCCGACCTATTGGAAATTAGACTTATTTGAAGGGGATTTCAACCCGCTCGAGAATTTGGAAATTGGACTTGTACTAGGAAATTGAATTTTGTATTATTTAAAGGGAATTTCAACCCGTCAATTTTTCAGGGGAATTTGAACCCACTGGACTTCGAATATTTGAAGGAAATTTCAACCCGATTGAAAGGGAATTGATTTTGTATTATTTAAAGGGAATTCCCGTCAATTTTTTGGGGAGTTTCAACCCATTGGATCTGGAATATTTGAAGGGAATTTCAACCCGCTTGAGAATTGGAATTTGTATTATTTCTGGGGAGAGTAAACCCGTTGGAAGATTGGACTTGTATTATTTCAGGGGAGTTTCAACCCGTCGAACTTGAACTTGTATTATTTCAGGGGATTTTCAACCCGTTGGAAATATTTGGAATGGGGTTTGTATTATTTTAGGGGATTTTCAACCCGTCAATATTTTAGGGGAATCTCAACCCATTGGAATTGGAGTATTTGAAGGGAATTTCAACCCATTGGAATTCGTATTATTTCGGGGGATTTTCAACCCGTTGGAATTTGAATTTGACTCGAAGTTTGAATTTTGAAATGGAAAGGGATGCATTTTGTATGTAGAACATGAAGCTTTGTATTTGAAAAATCCGGCATTATGTCGCCGTGGATTTGAGACATTGAATTTGGGAACTTGAAAGCCCGGCATTATGCCGCCGTGGACTTGGAGTGTAGGATTTAAGATTTGAAGGTTTGGAATTTTTGAACTTCGAGCTTGAGGTTTGAAATACGGAATGGAAAATCGGCATTACGATGACATGGATTTGGAATTTGAAGTATTGAGCATAGGACTTGAAATCCGAAAGATTGACATGGAATTTGAGGTTTGAAAGTTGGAGTTGAAAAGTTGGCATTACGCCGGTCATGAACTTTGGCATTTGAACTTTGAGGTTTTGAGACTTGAAATTGGCGACTTGACTTCGATGCTTGAAGAATTGAATGTTTGAAATAGGAAATCCGGCATGACGCCGTTGGATTTGAGGTTTTTTGACTTTGAAGCTTAAAATTTGGACTAGAAAATCCGGCATTAAGGCGTCGTTGGGTTGCATTTGAAAATTGAGGTTTTGGACTAGAAAGTTTGAATTTGAACTTGAAGCTTGAAGACTAGGAAGTCCGGCATTATGACGCCGTTGAGTTGAATTTGACTCAAAAATCGAAACTTGAGTTTGTAAAATCCGGCATTATGGCGCCGTTGGATTTGGACTTGAAAATTGAGGTTTTGAATTAGAAGATTTGAACTTGAACTCGAAACTCGAAATTTGGACTCGAAAATCCGGCATTATGACGCCGTTGGTTTTGAACTTTGACTTGGAAGCTTGAGGTTTTGAAGTAGGAAATCCGGCATTATGGCGCCGTTGGATTGAATTTTGAACTTGAAAATTGGAATTTTGGACTCGAAAATCCGGCATTATGACGTCGTTGGATTGAACTTTGAATTTGGAACTTGGAATTTGGACTCGAAAATCCGGCATTATGACGCCGTTGGATTGAATTTTGACTTTGAAACTTGGAATTTGGACTCGAAAATCCGGCATTATGACGTCGTTGGATTGAATTTTGAATTTGGCATTTGGAATTTGGACTCGAAAATCCGGCATTATGACGCCGTTGGATTGAATTTTGACTTTGAAACTTGGAATTTGGACTCGAAAATCCGGCATTATGACGCTGTTGGATTGAATTTTGACTTTGAAACTTGGAATTTGGACTCGAAAATCCGGCATTATGACGCCGTTGGATTGAATTTTGAATTTGACATTTGTGCGTGAGGCGTGTTTAAGAGTTTTGAATCAAATGGAGTGACACTCCTAAAGACCCTAAAATCGGCGATTTAGATGCAGGAGGTTTGAATGATGCTCCTAGGGGTTTGGTTTCCTAGTTGGAGGCTAATTGGTTTTGGCAAGCTAGAATCGAGGTTAGCCATTCACGCGTGCAAAGACGCCCACACAATGCACAAGTAGCGCGTTGTCACACTAATCATGAATATGAATGCGACATGCAAAGTTCTCAACCTAAGGTCGGTCTAAGTTTTGTTTGATGCAAGAGGTCGGCTTTGGGTGTCAAAAGTACTTGGCTAAGAGACAGATCCGGCGACAAGCATTCACATTCCGCCTAAGGGAAGTGTGCGTCGGCAGACGGCCTCCATACTTGACATCGGGAATGTCAAGCAAATGCCAAGTTTCGGTAGGCGCGGAAATGGCCACACACTTTGGTCGGGAACCGTATGGAGAGTCACCATTCGTTACCCCCGGGGCTAGCCCGAATGTAGAACACATCCGTTTGGGCAACGGTAGAAATTCATTTTGCACAATATGGTTTTCGAAAAATGCATGAAATTCCTAGAAATTGAAATTCAAATCGTACTTGAATTTGTATTTGTAAAGCTTGTTTTTCGGCACTCGTTCACGAGGTTTGGGAGCGTCCTTCCAGATGCAAAAACAGACTAACTCCCAACACGAAAAGTTGAGCAAAAGTGGGCAACAAGCCACTGTGAGCCACTGTCCTGGACGCAGGCAGTGGCGTTGGGCGCAGGGGCTGCGCCTGGCGCCAATGCTGGCATCTAGTACTTCGGCAGATCAGTGGCCGGTTGCTCGAAATTTGCTCGCATTTTTCGAATTGAAACTAGAAAAATCCCCAGTGGAGTCGCCAGAATTGTAGGGGTTTTTTTTTTGTATTTTTCCCCGTTTCCTACAAGGGGGTTTTAGGAGGCCGGCCGGCTTGTTTAGAGAACCGTTTGAACTTTTGCACCTCGAAGGAGTCGCCACCAAACTTTATTTAAAGTCTTGTTTGGAAAGACCGCAAATGACTCTATTTTTGGATAAGGCCTTGAATCCTTGAAACGGATGGGTGAGATCCGGGCTCGGGAACGAAAATTCTTATTCGGCGAGCTTTAGAAATATTCAAGTACGTTGGCACAACATTTGTTCGAAAATAAACCCTAGATTAGACTAAGTGGGTTTGAATTTTAGAGCAAAATAGAATTTCTAATTGTACGGTGGTCACTTTGCTTTAAAGATTGATTTAAGGAACCTAAGGCCGATTTGTCCAAAAATATCTTCGTTAAGCGTGATGTAACCTTTGTATTTTGTTGTATTTAGCATGTAGGTGATGAAAGCGATAAAGCACATAAAGCAACATCACAATACTAAATAAAGTACGGAATTAGTAAATAAAAGACCCCCTAGAAAAGGACTAGGGAGTAGGTCCACATTGCCTAGAAATGGACTAGGCAAGTAAAGATGCGGAATTGAAAGTGCGGAATTGAAATTGCGGTATTGAAATTGCGGTATTGAAATTGCGGTATTGAAAGTGCGATATTGAAAGTGCGATATTGAAAGGTGCGATATTGAAATTGCAATATTGAAAGGTGCATAATTGAAATTTGTACTTGGGCACATGAGATTCGAACGCCAAGCGGCTCCTTAAAAATAAGTGCGCCCGACACGAATTCAAAGCCAAAAATCTCAACTTGGGAGAGGTTGCTCAACCCAAATATCCTAGATTTTGCATATTAAACATGAAATTGAAAGCTTGAATATTGAAATGTTTGAACTTGAAATGATTGAAATTTGAACTTGAAATGATTGAAATTTGAACTTGAAATAATCCTAGTTTAGGGAAATAACTATGAATAACCCTAAACATGGAAAGGTCTTTGAAAATTGAAGACTTGAACTTGTATATTGAAAATGGAGTTTTGAATCTCAAAGACTAAACCTTTAAATGTTAAAAGGTGTTTATCTTTGATTACCCCATGTTTGATGGTGATTCTAGCCCAAGAGATGATTGTAAACAACTTGGACATCCTTGAATCTTTGAAAATTGTATTTTGTATTTTGAAAATTTTTGTATTTTTGGAAAACATGTGTGATTGTTGCAAGTGGTGTTTTTTATTGATTAAAAACACCAACTTGCTAATCATTTGGAAATCAAAGCAACATAGTAGATTAGAATGGGATTCGGATTTACCTTTTTTCGATGGAAATGAGGGGTATTTATAGGAGGGAATGGTGCAAAACGCCAGCACACGCCAGCGCAGGGCGCCAGGCCAGCGCAGTGCGCTGCTGACGTGGCTTGAATGCCGCCAAAGCAAGGACGGGGAATCGTCCTTGTTTCGTGTTGTAGCATTGTACCTGTTGTACGAATAGTACTAGGTTTGGCATTTTGTATTTTCTTGGAGGTTAAGGCATCGTTTAGCGTCTAAAAACAAGCCTTTCTCGGGTTTTTGAATTCCGGTTTTATGGGACGGGGCCCGGCATGCTCGGTTTTGTGGGTCGGCGCCCGAATTTGACTTGCCTTATATGATTTTGAGTGGAAAAGGCCTAGTAAAACCAATGGGATGGTCTAATAGTTGAGATTGTACTTGGATTTTGAAATTGGATTTGGAAAGTTGTATTTTGTACCGAGAACCGAAAGGGGAACGGTCTCGGGGTTGGATTTTGGATCTTGAATTTCGGAAGCATTCTTAGCAATTGGGATTTCCGCCTGGAGTTACTCCAATCACCTAACAAGGATAATGGTATCGTCATCATCCCAAAGGGGAGACACAAATTAGGTGTCTACAGCCAGGAATCCAAATTAATTGCCACATCGTCAATTAGCATAATTTAGGATACATACATGTGGTGCGTGCCTTCCCTAGCTTCCCCCGAACCGAACAAGAACAAGTTTAGGACTCCAAATGTCTCCCCTCCGTAGATAGTCCACAGCACATTCGGATCCTCCTTAGATTCAAACAACTAGGATATTCTCTAAGGTATCATGTTTATTCGAAAGCTTAGTTATATATTTAGGCAATTTATTAAATTCGTACTTGAACTTAGCTATATGAATATGTAATTGAATTGTTGTATAAATTGTGAATATGAACCACGTATTTATAGGGTGGAAATAACAGAATTAGAATTCTACTAGGATTCCAATAACTAAATCCATTAGGATTCTAGTTGAATTAAATCATTAGAATTTAATGTTTAATCAAACACCTAAGTGTTTGAGATTTATAAAAAAACACTCAAAGTAGAATTAGGAAAACGATATTAAGCAAGCAATCCTAAACGACCAAGGAGTTGGTCGTACGTAGCATTGCAGCCACGCAGCCCACAAGGGCCGTTGGTGCGCGACTCGGCTCAAGGCAGGGCGCTGGCAGCACGCGGCCCATCGTGGGAGCTGCTGCTGTGCCTTGCCTCGTCGCTGCGCTGGGCCTTATCGCTGCTCCTTGTGCGCACGGGCTTCTCTAGGCGCGGGCCTGGCTTCGTGCTGGGCCTTGCGTCTAGCAAGCTCGTCCGACGACCGTTTCATACGTCGCGGTTCCAATTCGTTTCCGGTTCCGGAATTCATTTCCGATTTGAACAATATTTAATATTTTCGATTCCGGAATTTATTTCCGATTTGAACAAATATTTCCGATTCCGGAACTTATTTCCGATTCCGACAATATTTCGGATTTCGATAATATTTCCGTTTCCGGCAATATTTCCGATTCCGGCAATATTTCTATTTCCGATAATATTTTCCGATCCCGGTAATATTTCCGTTTCCGGCAATATCTCCGATTCCGGCAATATTTCTATTTCCGATAATATTTTCCGATACGTACCATGTTTCCGTTTCCGGCAACATCTACGACTTGGATAATATTTATATTTCTGTTATGATCCATATTTATGTTTCTGGCAATATCATCATTTCCGGAGTATCCATAGTTCTGTCAAGAGTAAGCTGTGGATTAATATTATTAATTCCACTTGAACTGAAGCGGCCTCTAGCTAGGCATTCAGCCCGCTTGATCTCACTGAATTATTAATTTGTTTAATTAATTAATACTGAACCACATTTGTTAGACTTAGCATTGAATGCATACTTGGACCAAGGGCATTATTTCCTTCAGTCTCCCACTTGTCCTTAGGGACAAGTGTGCATTGCCTAATTCCTTTGTCGCTTGATGCTTGCTCATGAACATAAGGTAAGAGTAGTCATCCTTATTATGTCCAGAGGTATTTCTCGGTTTCAGAGTTCAACTGATCAAATAAACAGATAATCATTGCCTATGATTCATCTGAGCACGTCCATGCATTTTTCAGTTTCTACCTCTCCGAGTGGCCTTGTCAACTTTCAGCATCTCATCCCGATTTATGGGAGGACAATCCCAATCTTGTGATCTTGAGGTTGGACTTCGTTTGATAGGTGATTACCTGAGCGTTGCCGTTATAGTCTCCTTTTACGGTGCGACGGTTGACAACGTCAAAGTAACCAGTTGTCAAACAAGTAATCTCAAATCACTCAGGTATTGAAGATTAGTGTCTAATAATGTAATGAAATTTACTTATGACAGATTTTCATCTCTTACAGTAAAGTTTCATAGGTCTGTCCGATACTAATCTTCTCAAGTAAGTATCTATGCAAATGATTGCGACATTGCCATGTCCACATAGTTCAAGAAACAGAACTACTAGTCATCTTGCACTCTAGTCGTCTAGTGTTTTCTATGCGTCCACCTTTATAGAAAACTTCCGACCAAGGACCTTTTTCAACTTTTGACATTCAAGTTCACTTGATAGACATTTCTTAGTCACAGGACTGGTCCTGACAGTCTATCTTGAATATATTGTCAAATCGAAAGGATTCATCATTTAATACTAAACCAAGATTAAATGGAATACAAAAATACATTTCATATATGATAAATGTTAAACCCTAATGTTTTACAACCACGGGCCTCTATCCTATCTTTAAAACAACTAACGGAATTCAGAACTATGTTTGACTTTCAGTGCCACAATGTGAGTGTTGTATTTCACTTGTTGCATAGGTTTAGTTATCATGCTTTGCCAATCTTAATATCCTTTTCATCGAATGCCTTTCGAGATAGGATGATCAGATCTTTTGAGTATGTTTATTTTGTGATCTAGTCTTTCTTGCTTCAAGTGTGGTTCTACTCATTTCTAATGAAGAACCATCAAGCCAGCAGACATGTGATCTACCCAAGTTCAGTGAAGAACTCTTCAATATAAACAACTCTGTTTCATTGCTTCTTAGGCAATAATTACTTTTACTTCAATTGTTTAGGTTGCTAGTGATGCTTTGTTTGGATTTACTTGTCCAAGCAGTTCACAGATATGCGGAAGAATTTCCATCTATATCTTAGAACATAGAAATTAAAATTTAATTTCCCACGCAACAACCCATGGTCTTCAATCCATGTTGCCATTTCAAAACACGATGCTTTATAGGTCGTTCTTGCCAATGGTTAACTTTAAAGGGATCCTTTGCCTGTGTTTATGCGTGTAGCATCACTATTTAACATATATTTATTTCCTTGAATCAAGAATTATTCATATGTACCTTTTCAAGTACCATAAGTTTTTCTTGATCTCAATCTAGTTGATCTTCACTTAGATCAACAAAGATTGGTATATGTTCGTCATGCCTAAAGTCATACGATACGTTTTGGCGATCCTCTATTATATCATACATGATAAATTCTTTTGCAGAGTAATTCCAAATTGAATTCTATTCATGTAACCTTTGCTCATTCAGTTTCAGTAGACAATGAATCCAGCTGAATTATTTGACATATAATATAGGTGAAGAATCTTATTAGATTCTTTGATGTTCAACTTAGTAAATGCTTATATATAGTTCAAACATTCATTACTTAGATTTATTCATATAGGTCGAATATCTCCAATGGAGTCTTTCGTGTTTGATTTAGTAAATGCTATTACTTAATCTAAATCAATATCATATAAGATCTTTGTAAATAGATCTTAATACCCAGTATGTACTAAGTTTCGCCTTGGTCCATCATTGCTGAATAATTTCAAATCTAAGTCATTAGCATTTGAATGTTATTTCACAATAGAGAGATATGTGTGTGATACACATAGGACCAATTAAGTTTTACGTACTCCCACTAAACTTCTTATGAAACTAAAATACTTATTAGTTTCACTAAAATAAAATTCTAATTCCCAATTGCTTGCTTAAATCCATACTTAGATTTCATAAGCTAGCAATCATTTCAAGCATTATTTGGATCCACAAATCCTATGACATACCATGTACATAGTTTCTTCTAACATTTGATTGAGGAAGATGTTTTGTCATCCAATTGTCATATGTACCAATATGAAATCATTGCTTGATTTATAGACTAGAGAATTACGATTTTGCATGAGGTTTCAACACAATCCACGCATGAATTTGCTTGATACCTTTAGCAACTAATATAGCTTTGTGTGTGAACACAATTCCATGTTTGATGGTTTTTATCCTTAAAACCAATTTGCAACCGATAGGTGTAAACCATTCATGCAAATCAACAAAATTCCAATTTCGTCATCAAAACATTGAGTATGTTTTATGGCCTCTAACCATTTAAAACATTTGAGTCTATATATGACCTCTAACCATTTTAGGGAATCTAGCTTTCGTCATAGCTTTCTTACAAGTCACAAACTCATTAATCTACACGATAATAGTTTGACTGGAAGTTGTAGGTTTCTTCACTATCTAATAGAAGAATCTCATAGTTTCAGTGACCTGAACTCCATGCCTACTTGGGTATAGAACATTAAACAATAGAATATCAACAGACACTTGAAAGTCCTTTGAATATTCTGTTCTCCTTGAAGCACTTGTAAAGTCTTCTAAGAGATGTCTATTCTTTAAAGCCACTTCTAAAGTCCTTAAAGAATAAGTGTTCGGATTTTCTGAAGAACTTCGAAAAGCCTCCGGAATGTCCGTTTATGTTTGTTGTTCGCCTCGAAGACTTTCGAGGTCTATTTTATCCCACTTGTCATTTTGGAAACGAATCTCCAAAAGGACATTATTTTGAGCAAACAAACATTATGTTCTCAAAAATTCGTGGTAGAAACAATACCCTTGTGTCTCATCACAATGAAACATATATCTATACTTGGTCCTTAGTTTGTCGAATAACAAACATTAAGCTCCCACTGAATTTAGGAACTCTTTAGATATATATTATGAAAAGATATTCTGAAATTACTTTTCAATAGCTTTGACGAATTTGGTATAGTTTGGTGGTAGTTGAGCATTTTGTTTTAGAAATTATAGGAAAATTCTTTATGATTCATCATTGATCGAATCAAGTACTAATTGACTTCGATGATTCCAACGTAGATATGCCATATCTTATGGAGCTAGATCGTGAAATTACATGAAGAACTCGAATGTGCCCTAAGGCGACCTTTTCCCGGACAAAGTGGATATCCATTTCCACATGCTTGTCGAAGGAAATAATGCCCTTGGTCCAAGTATGCATTTAATATTAAGTCTAATAAATGCAGTTCAGTATTAATTAACAAGTTAATAATTCAGTGAGATCAAGTGAGCTGAATGCCTAGCTAGAGGCCCCTTCAGTTCAAGTGGAATTAATGATATTAATCCACAGCTTACTCTTGACTGAACCCGTAGGGTCACACAAATAGTACGTAAACGGATCAAGTATTTAATGGCATTAAATACTCCATCTATGGATATTCGGAATCAACGGATCTTGGTTTCAGTGGGAGCTGAGATCGTCAAAGGCAAGTAAATGAATACTCCGGAAACGATGATATTGCCGGAAATGGAAATATGGATCGTATCGGAAATATAAATATTATCCAAGTCGTAGATGTTGTCGGAAACGGAAACATGGTACGTATCGGAAAATATTATCGGAAATGGAAATATTGCCAGAATCGGAAATATTGCCGGAAACGGAAATATTGTCAGAATCGGAAATATTATCGGAATCGGAAAATAATTCCGGAAACAGAAATATTTAATATTTGTTCGAAACGGAAATTAATTCCGGAATCGGAAATGTTAAATATTGTTCGTATCGGAAATGAATTCCAGAATCGGGAATTTAATCGGAAGCGCATCGTACGAATTAGCATGGGACGAGACTTGCTAGACGAAGGCCCAGCACGAAGCCAGGCCCGCGCCTAGCAAGCCATGCGCATCAAACACACACGCCAAAGCCTCGCCAGGCCCAGCGCAAGGCCAGGCCCAGTAAGGCATGGCGCGCGCGAGCAAAGTGGGCTACGAGCAAATAGCTGCGAGCCGTGCAGCTCGCGTGGGCCGCGAGGCGTGCGCGGGCTGTGCGGTGCTCGTGCCCGTGTACGGTTGTGTGCTATACGAATCCTAAAGCTATCGGAATTCGTGCTATGATTAAATCCTAATCCTAGAAGATAGAAATTATTTAATAGAGTTCTAAAAGGATTCTAATTAAATAAATTGGTATTCTAATAGGATTCTAAATCCTTTTCCATAACTCCATAAATATGTGCCTAGGGTCACAAATTAATAGACGAGTTTTTCAATAAGTATTCAAACAAAAAAAGCTGTGATTTTTTAGCAGAAAAATCAGCCATTTTACTTGCCTATTTAGTCGAAAATAATAGTACCTTAAGGGCGATTCTAGTTGGTCAATCTTAAGGCGGATCCGGACGTGCTGTGGACTTTCTACGGAGGGACGACACTTGGAGTCCTAAAGACTTGTTCTTGTTCGGTACGGGCGCAGCTAGGGAGGGCACGCTACAAAGTGTATGCATCTAAATTATGCTAACTGATTATGTGTAAATAATATGTTTCCTGGCATTAAGGTTTTTCCGCATGATTTATGTTTTTCATATGTATCATAACCTAACAGTGGTATCACGAGCCTCTTATTATTTGCATAATCTAAATTGCATAACATGGTTAAATTTTACAAATTTGCAAAGAATTAAAAGGGGTGATTAATTTTCGTAATTGTTAATTAATTGCAAATTGCGTTTATTTAATTATAAGTACGTAGTTTTTAGGCAGTTTATTCGTTACTCAACGAAATCGAGTGATTTTTGTGTCAATTCCGCATGTAAAAGGCATTCTAAAATTTTGACAAAAATAATAATTTTCGCCAAACCCAGAATTCCCAAATTCGAAGCCTAACTATGACTTTTCGGAGGTTTTAGTTTTTCGAACGCAAAAGTTTGTAAATTTAAGATGTTAAATTGAATATTTGCTATTCTTGTTGATAAATCTTGAATTTTTGATATATGTTTAACAAATTTGAATGCCTAGACTTGTTAATTATACAACCTAATTTGTAATTATGATTAATTTGTTGAAATTCGAATAATTTAGTATTGATTTGATTTTCATAATTAATTAATGGTTTAATTAGGTATCCATGATTAAAAACCACCATAAAAATTGTTAATTTGTGATAAATTTTAAATTTTTATGACCTAGATTTGAATCCATGTTAATCGGAAATTAATTGATTAATAAATTTTCGATTTTTCGCCCTAAAATTATGAAATTAATATGATTTATTAATTTGTCGATAATTTTAAAAATTTTAAATTAAAAATTTTAAATTTTTATGAAAAACGCTCATAAACGTTGCACGCACAAAGCAAAGGACGCTACGTGTTACCCTTAAGGAGTGTTGTATAGTGCGGGCACGCGACGACGAGCAAGGGAGCTCGTCGCCCGTGCGGTACGAATGCAGCGAGCAACATAGCATGGTGCTCGCGCGAGGCAAAGGTGCTGGCCGTGTGTGCTATGCGATGGGCGATGAGCGATGGGCGAAGGACAAGGCAATGCGAGCAGTCGCGTGTGGGCAGCAAGCGAGCTGCGCCACAGCGCGCACTACCTCGCGCAAGCGAGCGTTTGGCTCGCGCAACGAGGGATGGATCGCGTGCAGCGAGTGATGCCTCGCGAGGGAGAGCTGCTGCGATGCGATGCGACGAGCAGGCTGCGCGCAAGCATGGCTTGGCTTGCTGCGTTTGCGCGTGGCTGCTGCTACTCGTGCCTTGTGCAACGGTCAGTCGAGGGGCGATGCGGCCTCGAGGCTCGACGGGGCTTGGGCGCAAGCCCAAGTGCCTCGTCTTGCGACGATTGACACGTTTTGGTTTAAATTTGAATTTTCAATTCGGAAATAATTTTAATTAATTTTAAAATTAAGAATTTAAATTGTTTTCTCGGGTTTTAATTTTGAATATTATAATTATTATAAATTTTTATTTATACTAATTATTTTACTAAAATTAAACCTTGAATTAATTTAAATTCATTTAATTCAACTGAAAATAAATTAAATAAATGGATTCGATTATAATTTTATATGATCTTTAAATTTTAATTAAACTTGTATGTTTCCGGTTAGACTAGAAATACATTTTTATGTTTAAAATTAGTAAAGCATATAAAGTTACTGGTTTAAGTGGGAGCCTTTAGTCATAAACTCTTGGTTAGGTCTACAAATCCTTTAAGGTTAAACAACTTGATTAGAATTAATAAGGACTGAATAATTGGTAGATTATTGCTGCCCTTGATTAATTGCTGCAAATATTTATGTGATGCATAACAATGTGTTTTACTAACCAGCTATGTGGGCCATTCATGATAATGAATGGGTGAATGGTATATATTGTATATGTACTGTTTTGCAGGTTATTGAAAGTGACTTGTATGGCCTAAATAGGATAGAAAATATGGTCTGCGTACCATTAATTTGAATGTAATTGGTCTAATGCACCAAAGTTTGTTTTTCAATTCAAATATGGTATGCGCACCATCAAATAGTTGTAATTAGTTTAATTATAGCTTATCCTATTTGTGTTAGGTTATGATTCATATGACAAAACATAAATCATGCGGAAAAACCATAAAGCCAGAAAAGCATATTATTTACACATAATCATTTAGCATAGTTTAAATGCATACACTTTGTTGCGTGCCCTCCCTAGCTGCGCCTGAACCAAACAAGAACAAGTCTTTAGGACTCCAAGTGTCGTCCCTCCGTAGATAGTCCACAGCACGTCCGGATCCGCCTTAAGCTTGACCAACTAGAATCACCCTTAAGGTAGCTTAGAAATTTCGGCTATTAGGTGCAAGTGTATGGCTGATTTTTTCTTCAAAATCTTACCTTATGAATACTTCAATTGCGTCTATAAATTATGACCCTAGGCTCCTATTTATAGAGGTATGAAAAAGGAATTATAATCCTACTAGGAATTGGATTTATTAATTAGAATCCAACTTGAACTCTAAATAATAAACTTAATCTATTAGGATTAGGAATATAATCATATATCGAATACTGATAGCTTTAGGATTCGTATAGAACGCACACGAGCATCGCACGAGCACCGCACACTCGCGCAGGCCTTGCGGCCCACGCTGAGCGCACAGCGCTCGACCCATGCTCGCTGCCTGCGTCCGCGCGCGCGCCCAAGGCCTTGGCTGGGCCTGGCCTTGCGCTAGGTCTGGTCGAGGCTTGGCGTGTGTTGGTGATGCGTGTGGCTTGATGGGCGATGGCCTGGCTTCATGCTGGGCCCTTCGTCTAGCGAGCCTCGTCCGATGCTAATTCGTACGATACGCTTCCGATTAAATTTCCGATTGCGGAATTCATTTCCGATACGAACAATATTTAATATTTCCGATTCCGGAATTAATTTCCGTTTCGAACAAATATTTAATATTTCCGTTTCCGGAATTATTTTCCGATTCCGATAATATTTCCGATTCTGACAATATTTCCGTTTCCGGCAATATTTCCGATTCCGGCAATATTTCCATTTCCGATAATATTTTCCGATACGTACCATGTTTCCGTTTCCGGCAACATCTACGACTTGGATAATATTTATATTTCCGATACGATCCATATTTGCGTTTCCGGTAATATCATCGTTTCCGGAGTATTCATTTCTTGCTTGTGATGATCTCAGCTCCCACTGAAACCAAGATCCGTCGATTCCGAATATCCATAGATGGAGTATTTAATGCCATTAAATACTTGATCCGTTTACGTACTATTTGTGTGACCCTACGGGTTCAGTCAAGAGTAAGTTGTGGATTAATATAATTAATTCCACTTGAACTGAAGCGGCCTCTAGCTAGACATTCAGCTCACTTGATCTCACTGAATTATTAACTAGTTAATTAATACCGAACCGCATTTATTCGACTTAATATTATATGCATACTTGGGCCAAGGGCACTATTTCCTTCAGTCTCCCACTTGTCCTTAGGGACAAGTGTGCATTTCCTAATTCCTTTGCCGCTCGATGCTTGCTCTTGAACATAAGGTAAGAGTTGTCATCCTTATTATGTCCAGAGATGTTTCTCGGTTTCAGAGTTGAACTGATCAAATAAACAGATAATCATAGCCTATGATTCATCCGAGCACGGCCATGCATTTTACAGTTTCTAGCTCTCCGAGTGGCCTTGTACAACTTTTAAGCATCTCATCCCGATTTATGGGAGGACAATCCCAATCTTGCGATCTTGAGATTAGACTTCGTTTGATAGGTGATTACCTGAGCGTTGCCTTTATAGCCTCCTTTTACGGTGCGACGGTTGGTCAACGTCAAAGTAACCAGTTCTCAAACAAGTAATCTTAAATCACTCAGGTATTGAGGATTTAGTGTCTAATAATTTAAATGATACTTATGACAGATTTTCATCTCTTACAGTAAAGTTTCATAGGTCTGTCCGATACTAGTCTTCCCAAAGTAAGTATCTATGCAAATGATTGCGACATTGCCATGTCCACATAGTTCAAGAAACAGAACTACTAGTCATTTTGCATTCTAGTCCTCTAACGTTTTCTATGCGTCCATCTTTATAGAAAACACCGACCAGGGACCATTTTCAACTTTTGACATTCAAGTTCACTTGATAGACATTTCTTAGTCATAGGACTGGTCCGGACAGTCTATCTTGAATATATTGTCAAATTGAAGGGACTCATCATTTAATACTAAACCAAGATTAAATGGAATATGAAAATACATTTCATATATGATAAATGTTTAACCCTTATGTTTTATAACTATGGGCCTCACACCCATCTTTAAAACAGTTCATGGAATTCAAAGCTACGCTTGATTTCCAGTGCTACAATGTGAGTGTTGCTTCTCACTTGTCTCATAGGTTTAGTTATCATACTTTGCCAATCTTAATATCCTTTTCATCGAATGTTCTTCGAGATATGATGATAAGATCTTTTGAGTTTGTTTATTATGTGATCTAGTCTCTCTTACTTCAATATTGGTTCTACGCATTTTGCAATGAAGAACCATAAAGTTAGCAGACATGTGATCCACCCAAGTTCAGTGAAGAACTTTTTAATGTAAACAACTTAGTTTTATTGCTTCTTAGGCAATAAGTACTTCTACTTCAACTGTATAGGTTGCTAGTGATGCTTTGGTTTGGATTTACTTATCCAAGCAGTTCACGGATATGTGGAAGACTTTCCAGCTGTATCTTAGAACATAGAAATTAATATTTAATTTTCCACGCAACAACTCATGGTCTCCGATCCATGTTGCCATTTCAAAACACGATGCTTTATAGCTCGTCCTTGCCAATGGTTAACTCCAAAGGAATCTTGCTTGATCCTTTGCCAGTGTTTATGCGTGTAGCATCAATATTTAGCATATCTTTATTTCCTTGAATCAAGAACTACTCTTATGTACTTTTTCAAGTACCATAAGTTTTTTCTTGATCTCAATCTAGTTGATCTTTACTTAGATCAATAGAGATTGGTTATATGTTCGTCATGCCTAAAGCCTTACGATACGTTTTTGGTGATCCTCATATTATATCATACATGATAAATTCTTTTGCAGAATAATTCCCAATTGAATTCTATTCATGTAATTTTAGCTTATCTAGTTTCAGTAGATACTAAATCCAGCTAAATTCTTTGACATATAATATAGGTTAAGAATCTCATTTAGATCCTTTAATGTTTAACTTAGTAAATGCTTATACATAGTTCAAACATTCATTACTTAGATTTATTCACATGGGTCGAATATCTCCTAAGGAGTCTTTCGTGTTTGATTTAGTAAATGCCATTACTTAATCCAAAACAATATTATAAGATCTTTTGTGAATGGATCTTAATACCCAGTATGCACTAAGTTTCGCCTTGGTCCGTCATTGATGAATAATTTCAAATCTAAGTCATTAGCATTTGAATGTTATTTCACAATGGAGAGATATGTGTGTGATACACATATGACCAATTAAGTTTTATGTACTCCCACTAAACTTCTTATATATCTATAAGAATTATGTACTTTTTATGAAACTAAAATACTTATTAGCTTCACTAAAATACAGTTCCAATTCCCAATTTGCTTGCTTAAATTTGTACTTAGATTTCATAAGCTAGATTTTCTTTTCAAGCATTTATTTGGATCCACAAATCTTATGACATACCATGTACATAATTTCTTCCAACATTTGATTGAGGAATTCGTTTTTGTCATCCAATTGCCATATGTACCAATATGCAATCATTGCTTGAATTATAGACTTAAGCATTACGATTATGCATGAGGTTTCAACACAATCCACGCCGTGAATTGGCTTGTAACCTTTAGCAACTAATCTAGCTTTGTGTGTGAACACAATTTCATGTTTGATGGTTTTTATCCTTAAAACAAACTTGCAACCAATAGGTGTAAAACTATTGTTGCAAATCAACAAAATTTCAATTTTGTCATAAAATATTGAGTATGTTTTATGGCCTCTAACCATTTAAAAAATTTGAGTCTATATATGGCCTCTAACCATTTTAGGGAATCTGGGTTTCGTCATAGCTTTCTTACAGGTCACAAACTCATTAATCTACATAATAGTTTGACTGCAAGTTGTAGGTTTCTTTACTATCTAATAGAAGAATCTCATAGTTTCAGTGATTTGATCTCTATTCATACTTGGGTATAGAACATCAAACAATAGAATATCAATAGCCACTTGAAAGTCCTTTGAATATTCTGTTCTCCTTGAAGCACTTGTAAAGTCTTCTAAGAGATGTCTATTCTTTAAAGCCACTTCCAAAACCCTTAAAGAATAAGTTCGAATTTTCTGAAGCACTTTGAAAAGCCTCCGGAATGTCCGTTTATGTTTGTTGTTCGCCTCGAAGACTTTCGAGTTCTATTTTCTCCCACTTGTCATTTTGGAAACGAATCTCCAAAAGGACATCATTTCGAGCAAACAAACATTATGTTCTCAAAAAATTCGTGGTAGAAACAATACCCTTGTGTCTAATTTGAATAAATCACAATGAAACATATATCTATACTTGGGCCTTAGTTTGTTGAATAACAAACACTATGCTCCCACTGAGTTTAGCAACTCTTTAGATATATAATTATGAAAAGATATTCTGAAATTGCTTTTCAATAGCTTTGACGAATTTGGTTTAGTTTGGTGGTAGTTGAGCATTTTATTTTAGAAATTATAGGAAAAGTCTTTATGATTCATCATTGATCGAATCAAGTACTCATTGACTTCGATCATTCCAATCAGATATGCCATATCTCATGGAGCTAGATTGTGAAATTACAACACACAATCATTAACATGATCTATCCTAAATCTTTATGATTTCTTACCAAGAGGGATTTATACTTCTGAATCTTTGAACTAGCCAAACATATTCAAACTTATATCACATTGAGTAAATAAACCTATATTCACTCAAATCTGTGTGAAATAATAAAGTCATAAAACCTTTCTTTAGCTTTGAACTCTATTGTCTAGGCGTTCTAACAATAGTTCATATCTTTTGTTACTTTCAACAAGTAAGACTAGTTGTCTTAGATTGATCTAGAAATCAATGAACTTTCAAAAGTCCATCAAAATAGAGCTTTTGAACGTTAACTTGTTGATATGGTCTAAGCAACAATGCCAAAGATTAGTAGAATTCAAATCAAGGGGTTGATTTGAACCTAGTAAAGTTCTTATTGTTAAAGAGTTGTTTGTTTTAATCAAGCATATTGACTCAACCCGTAATTGACCATTTCATTCAAATAAACAAACAAACATTGTTTTTGTTTTTCTTGAATGTGAGTCTTTCTGTGTTTGAAAACAGAAATTTAGGTATGCTGATCATGGAACAAAATAGCCATTAAGTTCCAGCCTTTGAAAGGACTTAAAACAAACTAGATGACCCTACAACTAATGTAGCATTGCCATGCTTCATTTCCCACTTGTAGGCCATTAGTGTAGCCTAGCTTCCATTGTTTGAGTTATTACCGAAGTAAGAACCTCAAGCGGTATATGATACCAAGGAAGTTTGATTGCTAGGTCACTTCTCTTTAAACATAAACTTATAGGCAGAAACGGAATCGTAAATTCCTTTCATTTGTTCCTTGTTTTCTTATTTCTTGTACCCTTTCTTATAGTCTTAAGAATTGAATTCTTTAGTGTTGACTTTTATACTTTGTTAGACATGTCCAATGTCACTCCAACAAGGTTCTTACCATTTTATGTTGAATATTTTGTTTCAACTAGATGATCTTACCAGAAGCTTCTAAAGTTCTCTAAGCATCGATCTATTCGAATGTCTAGGGACTAGACTCATTCGAGAATTAAATGGACAAAGATATTAGGTTGTTAACCATTGGTAAAGCTGAGCGTTTAAACTCAATGCTTTATGATCTCAAAACTACATTGTATTTTGAATTCACAAGCACCAATCGGTTTGCCATTCGACTTTGATACTCGAAAACAACCATAAAAGTCGCTAAAAGAAACGTACATTTTAAATTGCTCACATCTCTCATTTCCGTGAATCGTTCTTGGATTCACTACCAATCGAGGAAATTTACTGTTACCTTCCTAAAAGGATTTATTGCAGTGCAAGATATTTAATTATAAACAATAATTAAAACATACATTGAAGCATGCAAAGTCTAAACATTTATCATGAGTAATAACTTGAAAATTAAAGCAATCATGCAATTTAAACAAGTTATTAGCATTTTATTCGATTTTATTGTTCCGGCAGGTGTGAATAAAATGATTCCAAGACCCTAAAACCATTGAAGAATTAAGCACATTATGTATTTAGACTCAATTCTAAAATCTTTTAGGTAAGCAAAAGCCTTTTGCTAACAGTCTAGAAACTACTCTTGGTTGATAGGTACGTCTAAGAACTTATTAGGTAAACCTATCGATTTTGCCACGACATAAAAGGACTCCTTACTTATATCGTTGAGTTTCACCAAAACTAACATGTACTCACAATTATTTGTGTACCTTACCCCTTTAGTATCGATAAGTAACACCTCGCTATGGCGGAAAACTATTACTAAGATCGATGAAAAAAAGGATATCCAAGTAAGTGTTATCTTGGCATGGCACCTTTTAACTCAATTTTTAAGTTTGGAACTTAAGGCTCTTACTATGTTGGTTAGATTTTAAGTGAACTAAAATCCTTAATCATGCAACATAATCAAGCTTTGATCTCATGCATATTTAAGACATATTTAAAAGCAATAAATAACTTAAAACATGCATAAGATAAATGTGATCTAGTATGGCCCGACTTCATCTTGAAGCTTCAACTTCAAAGTCCGTCTTGAAAATCTCCGTGGGAGGCGCCATTTTCTTCAAATAGGATAAGCTATAATTAAACTAATTACAACTATTTGATGGTACGCAGACCATATTTGAATTGAAAAACAATTTTGGAACTTTAGACCAATTACATTCAAATTAATGGTACGCAGACCATATTTTCTATCCTATTTGGGCCATACTAGTCACTTCATAACCTGCAAAACAGTACATATACAATATATACCATTCACCCATTCATTATCATGAATGGCCCACATAGCTGGTTAGTAAAACACGTTATGCATCACATAAATATTTGCGGCAATTAATTAAGGGCACCAATAATCTACCAATTATTCAGTCCTTATTAATTCTAATCAAGTTGTTTAACCTTTAAAGGATTTGTAGACCTAATCAAGAGTTTATGACTAAAATGCTCCTACTTAAACCAATAAATTCATATGCTTTACTAATTTTAAACATAAAAATGTATTTCTAGTCTAACCGGAAACATACAAATTTAATTAAAATTTAAAGCTCATATAAATTTATAATTGAATCCACTTATTTCATTTATTTTCAGTGGAATTTAAATTAATTCAAGGTTTTTAATTTTAGTAAAATAATTAGAATAAATTAAAATTTATAATAATTATAATATTCAAAATTAAAATCCAAGAAAACAATTTAAAATAATAATTTTAAAATTAATTAAAATTACATGAACTGAAAATCTCAAATTAAAATTTAAAACTCGACAATCATAACATGACGAGCACTTGGGCTTGTGCCCAAGCCCCGTCGTGCGCACGACCTATCGCTGGCCCATGGCTCATCGCAGCAGCAGCCACGCGCAAACGCAGCAAGCCAAGCCACGCTTGCGCGCAGCCTGCTTGCCCGCATGCATCGCAGCAGCCACGATGGGAGTGCTCGCTCGCTCGCGCGCAAGCAAGCCCTCGAGGCCACGCGTGTTGGTGCGCGGAGCAGCTATCGCTGGGCAATTAGCTCTCGCCCTCGCGCGCGCGCGTGCCTCTCCTCGTGCCACGCCTTCGCCCTTCGCCCATCGCCACAGCACACATCACACACGCACAGGCTCCCTTGCCTCGTGCGCGCGCCATGCGCTAGGTTGCTTGCTGCATTCGTACCGCATGGGCGACGAGCTCCCTTGCTCGTCGTCGCGTGCCCGCACTATACAACACCCCTTAAGGGTAACACGTAGCTTCCATTGCTTTGTGCGTGCAACATTAATGAGCGTTTATATAAAATTTAAAATTTTTAATTCAAAATTAATGACAAATTAATAAAACATATTAATTTCATAATTTTTAGGGGGGAAAATCGAAAATTTATTAATCAATTAATTTCCGATTAACATGGATTTAAATCTAGGTCATAAAAATTAAAATTTTAACATAAATTAACAATTTTTATGGTGGATTTTAATCATGGATACCTAATTAAATTATTAATTAATCATGAAAATAAAATCAATTCTAAATTATTCGAATTTCAACAAATTAATCATAATTACAAATTAGGTTGTATAATTAACAAGTCTAGGCATTCATAATTGTTAAACATATACAGTAAGTCTTCCAAATACTCAAGATTTATCAACAAGAATCGCAAATACTTAATTTAACATCTTAAATTTACAAACTTTTGCGTTCGAAAAACTAAAACCTCCGAAAAGTCATAGTTAGGCTTCGAATTTGGGAGTTCTGGGTTCGGCCGAAAAGTACTATTTTTGTCAAAATTTTAGAATGCCTTTTACATGCGGAATTGACACAAAAATCACTCGATTTGGATGAGTAACGAAGAAACTGCCGAAAAACTGCGTACATATAATTAAATAAACGCAATTTGCAATTAATTAACAATTACGAAAATTAATCACCCCTTTTAATTCCTTGCAAATTTATAACATTTAACCATGTTTATGCAATTTAGATTATGAAAATAATAAGAGGCTCGTGATACTGTGAGGGGGGCGAAAAAGCACGAGGCTAATGCGTGACCTTGTCCCTCGTGTAATTGGATTTCCTGTGAGTATACACCCAATTGACTAGTAATATAGGAGTCGCCATTCAGTTTTTAACGACAATGAGAAAAACTGACAAAACCCGGTTATCGTGACATAAAGGGAGTGCAATTATGTTTGACCACGACGGCCGTAGGTTCCCTTGTGATCCCTGGTGTGGGGATCTCTCAATATACACCCGCAAGGTAGAGATTGAGGGTTCGGGGGACTGTACCTACCGAGAGGAGTAATTCGCTCGTCGATAACTCCAGAGGCAGGATATCCTTACTAGCTCAGCATAAATAATTGAAGGGACATGCGTTAACTATTAAACTAATCTGAGTTGATTTTAGCAATATGCAACATATAATACTAATTCGATCGCGATTATCTGATTTAAATAGCATTAAGGGACCTAGCATGATAATCCGATTTCCCAAAAATATTATATTTGTTAGGCGTGATAGAACAATCAGATTAGGTTAGTTTAACAGTTCATAAAAAGGGCGAGGAAAGCAGTTAAATCATCGAAAAGGGACACATTACGACGCACCCTTGAGAGGTGCGTCACGGTTCTCAGAAAACTAACCACTTTGACTTTGCTATTTCTCCTTTTTATTTAACGAATCTCAATTATGGGACAGGATACGTTCTGTTCGATTTATGGATCGATTGCGACAGAACGCGTGAACAGTTTCGCAGCGAGAGGCTTAGGCTAAGGGTTGGAGTCAATACTCAGAATATAATTGTGTGTTGTTGTTCTTTCACGTCGAAATTAGGGGCCTATTTATAGGGAAGAGTTCGTGGAAAGATAGAATCGCAGAGTTCTAATCCACAAAGAATTAGGAAAAAACACGTACCCAGGTATTTTCAGCGCCCAGGCCTGGGCGCCGAAGATTTCGGCGCCCAGAGCCAGGCGTTGAAAATAGGGTCTGGGCAGTTTTGTTTAGTCAGATTCGGATTCCTAAAATCCGTAGAGTTTGAGATTAATTCGAGTCTTTTAGCGCGTATCAATTTTATGACGGAATGCGTCTGGGCCCGTTACGAACTCTAGGCTCGTTAGGATTTTAATTAATACGTAACTCTTATTTCCGAATCCTATTAGGAATAGGATTCTCGCGGTTTTCTATCTCATTTAGGATTTATGTTGGAATGCAACACCTAATTCTGACAGGTTTCTATCCTTTATGATTTGCCACTTTTAGAAGCTACCTTTTACGGCAGTTTACTATTTTTAGGAGGTTTCCATAAATAGCAGGTTTCGGGTGAAATGGGGAATCGAGATTCGTTTATTTTATAGGAGACGCGTTGTCAAGTGGAGATTTATGTTTTCATCATCGAACCTTTCCCTTGCGGGAACGGGGACAAAAGTAGGTGTCTACAGATACCACTGTTAGGTTATAATTCATATGACAAAACATAAATCATGCGGAAAAACCATAAAGCCAGGAAAGCATATTATTTACACATAATCATTTAGCATAGTTTAGATGCATACACTTTGTTGCGTGCCCTCCCTAACTGCGCCTGAACCGAACAAGAACAAGTCTTTAGGACTCCAAGTGTCGTCCCTCCGTAGATAGTCCACAGCACGTCCGGATCCGCCTTAAGCTTGACCAACTAGAATCGCCCTTAAGGTAGCTTAGGAATTTCGGCTATTAGGTGCAAGTGTATGGCTGATTTTTTCTTCAAAATCTTACCTTTAGAATACTTCAATTGTGTCTATAAATTATGACCCTAGGCTCCTATTTATAGAGGTATGGAAAAGGAATTATAATCCTACTAGGATTTGGATTTATTAATTAGAATCCAACTTGAACTCTAAATAATAAACTTAATCTATTAGGATTAGGAATTTAATCATATATCGAATCCTGATAGCTTTAGGATTCGTATAGCACGCACACGAGCATCGCACGAGCAACGCACGCTCGCGCAGGCCTTGCGGCCCACGCTGAGCGCACAGCGCTCGGCCCATGCTCGCTGCCTGTGTCCGCGCGCGCGCCCAAGGCCTTGGCTGGGCCTGGTCGAGGCTTGGCGTGTGTTGGTGATGCGTGTGGCTTGCTGGGCGATGGCCTGGCTTCATGCTGGGCCCTTCGTCTAGCGAACCTCGTCCGATGCTAATTCCGGCAATATTTCCATTTCCGATAATACGCTTCCGATTAAATTTCCGATTCCGGAATTCATTTCCGATACGAACAATATTTAATATTTTCGATTCCGGAATTAATTTCCGCTTCGAACAAATATTTAATATTTCCGTTTCCGGAATTATTTTTCGATTCCGATAATATTTCTGATTTTGACAATATTTCCATTTCCGGCAATATTTCCGATTCCGGCAATATTTCCATTTCCGATAATATTTTCCGATACGTACCATGTTTCCATTCCGGCAACATCTACGACTTGGATAATATTTATATTCCCGATACGATCCATATTTCCGTTTCCGGTAATATCATCGTTTCAGGAGTATTCATTTCTTGCTTGTGACGATCTCAGCTCCCACTGAAACCAAGATCCGTCGATTCCGAATATCCATAGATGGAGTATTTAATGCCATTAAATACTTGATCCATTTACGTACTATTTGTGTGACACTACGGGTTCAGTCAAGAGTAAGCTGTGGATTAATATAATTAATTCCACTTGAACTGAAGCGGCCTCTAGCTAGACATTCAGCTCACTTGATCTCACTGAATTATTAACTTGTTAATTAATACTGAACCGCATTTATTAGAATTAATATTATATGCATACTTGGACCAAGGGCACTATTTCCTTCAGTCTCCCACTTGTCCTTAGGGACAAGTGTGCATTTCCTAATTCCTTTGTCGCTCGATGCTTGCTCTTGAACATAAGGTAAGAGTTGTCATCCTTATTATGTCCAGAGATGTTTCTCGGTTTCAGAGTTCAACTGATCAAATAAACAGATAATCATAGCCTATGATTCATCCGAGCACGACCATGCATTTTACAGTTTCTAGCTCTCCGAGTGGCCTTGTACAACTTTTAAGCATCTCATCCCGATTAATGGGAGGACAATCCCAATCTTGCGATCTTGAGATTAGACTTCGTTTGATAGGTGATTACCTGAGCGTTGCCTTTATATCCTCCTTTTACGGTGCGACGGTTGGTTAACGTCAAAGTAACCAGTTCTCAAACAAGTAATCTCAAATCACTCAGGTATTGAGGATTTAGTGTCTAATAATTTTAATGATACTTATGACAGATTTTCATCTCTTACAGTAAAGTTTCATAGGTCTGTCCGATACTAGTCTTCCCAAAGTAAGTATCTATGCAAAATATTGCGACATTGCCATGTCCACATAGTTCAAGAAACAGAACTACTAGTCATCTTGCATTCTAGTCCTCTAACGTTTTCTATGCGTCCATCTTTATAGAAAACTCCGACCAGGGACCATTTTCAACTTTTGACATTCAAGTTCACTTGATAGACATTTCTTAGTCACAGGACTGGTCCTGACAGTCTATCTTGAATATATTGTCAAATTGAAGGGACTCATCATTTAATACTAAACCAAGATTAAATGGAATATGAAAATACATTTCATATATGATAAATGTTTAACCCTTATGTTTTATAACTATGGGCCTCACACCCATCTTTAAAACAGTTCATGGAATTCAAAGCTACGCTTGATTTCCAGTGCTACAATGTGAGTGTTGCTTCTCACTTGTTGCATAGGTTTAGTTATCATACTTTGCCAATCTTAATATCCTTTTCATCGAATGTTCTTCGAGATATGATGATAAGATCTTTTGAGTTTGTTTATTATGTGATCTAGTCTCTCTTACTTCAATATTGGTTCTACGCATTTTGCAATGAAGAACCATAAAGTTAGCAGACATGTGATCCACCCAAGTTCAGTGAAGAACTTTTTAATGTAAACAACTCAGTTTTATTGCTTCTTAGGCAATAAGTACTTCTACTTCAACTGTATAGGTTGCTAGTGATGCTTTGGTTTGGATTTACTTGTCCAAGCAGTTCACGGATATGTGGAAGACTTTCCAGCTGTATCTTAAAACATAGAAATTAATATTTAATTTCCCACGCAACAACTCATGGTCTCCGATCCATGTTGCCATTTCAAAACACGATGCTTTATAGCTCGTCCTTGCCAATGGTTAACTCCAAAGGAATCTTGCTTGATCCTTTGCCAGTGTTTATGCGTGTAGCATCAATATTTAGCATATCTTTATTTCCTTGAATCAAGAACTACTCTTATGTACCTTTTCAAGTACCATAAGTTTTTTCTTGATCTCAATCTAGTTGATCTTTACTTAGATCAATAGAGATTGGTTCTATGTTCGTCATGCCTAAAGCCTTACGATACGTTTTTGGCGATCCTCATATTATATCATACATGATAAATTCTTTTGCAGAATAATTCCCAATTGAATTCTATTCATGTAATTTTAGCTTATCTAGTTTCAGTAGATACTAAATCCAGCTAAATTCTTTGACATATAATATAGGTTAAGAATCTCATTTAGATCCTTTAATGTTTAACTTAGTAAATGCTTATACATAGTTCAAACATTCATTACTTAGATTTATTCACATTGGTCGAATATCTCCTAAGGAGTCTTTCGTGTTTGATTTAGTAAATGCCATTACTTAATCCAAAACAATATTATAAGATCTTTTGTGAATGGATCTGAATACCCAGTATGCACTAAGTTTCGCCTTGGTCCGTCATTGATGAATAATTTCAAATCTAAGTCATTAGCATTTGAATGTTATTTTACAATGGAGAGATATGTGTGTGATACACATATGACCAATTATGTTTTATGTACTCCCACTAAACTTCTTATATATCTATAAGAATTATGTACTTTTTATGAAACTAAAATACTTATTAGCTTCACTAAAATACAGTTCCAATTCCCAATTTGCTTGCTTAAATCTGGATTTTCTTTTCAAGCATTTATTTGGATCCACAAATCTTATGACATACCATGTACATAATTTCTTCCAACATTTGATTGAGGAATTCGTTTTTGTCATCCAATTGCCATATGTACCAATATGCAATCATTGCTTGAATTATAGACTTAAGCATTACGATTATGCATGAGGTTTCAACACAATCCACGCCGTGAATTTGCTTGTAACCTTTAGCAACTAATCTAGCTTTGTGTGTGAACACAATTTCATGTTTGATGGTTTTTATCCTTAAAACAAACTTGCAACCAATAGGTGTAAAACTATTCTTACAAATCAACAAAATTTCAATTTTGTCATAAAATATTGAGTATGTTTTATGGCCTCTAACCATTTAAAACATTTGAGTCTATATATGGCCTCTAACCATTTTAGGGAATCTGGGTTTCGTCATAGCTTTCTTACAGGTCACAAACTCATTAATCTACATAATAGTTTGACTGCAAGTTGTAGGTTTCTTTACTATCTAATAGAAGAATCTCATAGTTTCAGTGATTTGATCTCTATGCCTACTTGGGTATAGAACATCAAACAATAGAATATCAATAGCCACTTGAAAGTCCTTTGAATATTCTGTTCTCCTTGAAGCACTTGTAAAGTCTTCTAAGAGATGTCTATTCTTTAAAGCCACTTCTAAAGTCCTTAAAGAATAAGTTCGAATTTTCTGAAGCACTTTGAAAAGCCTCCGGAATGTCCGTTTATGTTTGTTGTTCGCCTCGAAGACTTTCGAGTTCTATTTTCTCCCACTTGTCATTTTGGAAACGAATCTCCAAAAGGACATCATTTCGAGCAAACAAACATTATGTTCTCAAAACATTCGTGGTAGAAACAATACCCTTGTGTCTCATTTGAATAAATCACAATGAAACATATATCTATACTTGGGCCTTAGTTTGTTGAATAACAAACACTAAGCTCCCACTGAGTTTAGGAACTCTGTAGGTATATTATGAAAAGATATTCTGAAATTACTTTTCAATAGCTTTGACGAATTTGGTTTAGTTTGGTTGTAGTTGAGCATTTTATTTTAGAAATTATAGGAAAAGTCTTTATGATTCATCAATGATCGAATCAAGTACTAATTGACTTCGATCATTCCAGTTAGATATGCCATATCTAATGGACCTAGATTGTGAAATTACAACATACAATCATTGATGATCATTTTTGGTCTCAAGCAACCATTAACATGATCTATCCTAGATCTTTATGATTTCTTACCAAGTGGGATTTATACTTCTGAATCTTTAACCTAGCCAAACAGATTCAAACTTATATCACATTAAGTAAATAAACCTATATTCACTAGTACAAAAAAGGGCAAAGAGACCCTTCCAAAATGGCCTAAGAGACCTCTTTTGAGGGGGTCTCTATCTCAAAGGTCTCTTTGATTAAGAGACCTACTCATCTAAAGGGGGTCTCTTTGATAGAAACAAGAGACCCTTTAAGTAAGAAAGGGGGTCTGTTATGTAAAGCATACTAAAAATAATTAATTAAGAAGGAAAAAAGATCCATTCTTGAAGATATGAGGTCTCTTTGTTAAATAAATTCAGACCCAATATGTAAAAAAAGGGGTCTCTTTAAATTAATTTTTGTTTTTTACTCAACAAACTCAGACCCCCTATTTCACATAACGGGTCTCTTTGCTATGTTTTTATTTAAAAAAATTGGTTCAACAAAAGACCCAATATCTCACCTAACGGGTCTCTTTGACGATTTTAGATTTTTTTTTAAAAAAAAAACGCCAGCACATCACTGCATATTAAATTGCTTAAATTAACGAAGCACCAATCGAAAAATAAACAAAAATTACATTCAAAATCTTCTACACAATTACAAATTATTCATCCAAGATCGATCACATTCATAAATCTAAATTTTATGTCTAAAAATACAAAAATTGTTTAAGTACAAGAATAAATTCCCGTTCCAATTCACCTAAATAAAACCAATAAAAAAAGTACTTTTTGCATCTTCCAAATGGACAATCCTAACCAGCAATCTTCAGAAATGAATGGTAAGAACGCTATAATAGCTACAGCGTTTACCTGCAAGCAATAATAGAGACAATGGCATTTTGGTACTCATGTGTCACTTTATGGAGGAAGAATCTGAACTATTGTTGTAACTTACCAAAATCATTGTCCTTTCAAGTTCCAAAAAACTTAACTTTCAAGACCTCATAAATGAGCACATTAAAAGATAATAGATTGCAATTTGCAAATGCTGCTAATTCAGTATGAGAAATGAAACATTTAAAGAACATAATAGACAAGTTCACTCACCAGCCAATATTTTGAAGACACCCCTTCAATCAGTGTACTTCTTTCCAACTGCAATGACGTCATAGTCTTCACTTCACCTATGGAAATCCAATGACAGAAGTCAAGTATCATGTTTGAAATATCTTTGATGGAATCTCATTTTCAAAAGAAGTGGGGGGGGGGGGGAGGGGGGTGGAAGAGAGATGTATGGTTACATTATGGCATCCTTAGTACTGGAAATGCAGGTTGCTGTGCTAATACAAGAAGAAAACGCCGAAGTTGTATCTGACATATGTGACGACCAACTTAATTTTGTACGAAAACTTCTAAGACGTAATAATTTCCAGGCTAAAGTAAGCCGCAATTACAAATCCAAATAAGTATCTTGACTGATGCAAAAATAGCATCAAAATATTTTATGTCACTGGAGCTAGACTCTTGTTTAATAATACATGAATGACTAAGCTCTGAGCCTCTGACAATTGTTAGGTTATGATACATATGACATTTACATAGATCATGCGGAAACAACCATTAACCCAGGAAACATATTATTTACACATAATCATATAGCATAATTAGATGCATACTCTTTGTTGCGTGCCTTCCCTAGCTGCGCCCGAACCGAACAAGAACAAGTCTTTTAGGACTCCAAGTGTCGTCCCTCCGTAGATAGTCCACAGTACGTCCGGATCCGCCTTAAGATTGACCAACTAGAACCGCCCTTAAGGTACTAGAAAATTCGGCACTTTTATGAGCAAGATGTGTTTTAATTTTCTCTCAAAAACTCACTTTTGAATACTTTGAAACTTGTATATAAATTATGACCCCTAGGCCTTTATTTATAGAGTTATGGAAAAGGAATCGTAATCCTAGTAGGATGCGAATTAATTGGAATTAGAATCCTACATGAATTCTATTTAATTAATTTATCCAATTAGGAATAGACATTTAATCATACACTGACTCTTGCAGATTCAGGAATCATGCATGAGCACAAACTCACACACACACGGCAGCCACAAGGGCTGCCCATGCGTGCGAGCAGCAGCCCGCGCAGCACGGCCCACGCAGCCGTGGCCCTTGGCGCGCGCTGGGCCTGCCTTGCGGTAGGCCTGGGCGCTGCCTTGGCTGGGCTTGTGGCGCGCACGCTTGCTGGGCGATGGCCCCGGCTTCGTGCTGGGCCTTCGTCCGGCAAGCCTCGTCCGATGCTAATTCGTACGATACGCTTCCGATTTAAATTTCCATTTCCGGAATCTATTTCCGATACGAACAATATTTAATATTTCCGATTCCGGAATTAATTTCCGTTTCGAACAAATATTTAATATTTCCGTTTCCGGAATTATTTTCCGATTCCGGCAATATTTCCGATTCTGACAATATTTCCGTTTCCGGCAATATTTCCGATTCTGGTAATATTTCCATTTCCAATAATATTTTCCGATACGTACCATGTTTCCGTTTCCGGCAACATCTACGACTTGGATAATATTCATATTTCCGATACGATCCATATTTCCGTTTCCGGCAATATCATCGTTTCCGGAGTATTCATTTCTTGCCTGTGACGATCTTAGCTCCCACTGAAACCAAGATCCGTCGGTTCCGAATATTCATAGATGGAGTATTTAATGCCATTAAATACTTGATCCGTTTACGTACTATTTGTGTGACCCTACGGGTTCAGTCAAGAGTAAGCTGTGGATTAATATCATTAATTCCACTTGAACTGAAGCGGCCTCTAGCTAGGCATTCAGCTCACTTGATCTCACTGAATTATCAACTTGTTAATTAATACTGAACCGCATTTATTAGACTTAACATAGAATGCATACTTGGACCAAGGGCATTATTTCCTTCAGTCTCCCACTTGTCCTTAGGGACAAGTGTGCATTTCCTAATTCCTTTGTCGCTCGATGCTTGCTCTTGAACATAAGGTAAGAGTTGTCATCCTTATTATGTCCAGAGGTGTTCCTCGGTTTCAGAGTTCAACTGATCAAATAAACAGATAATCATAGCCTATGATTCATCCGAGCACGGCCATGCATTTCACAGTTTCTAGCTCTCCGAGTGGCCTTGTACAACTTTTAAGCATCTCATCCCGATTTATGGGAGGACAATCCCAATCTTGCGATCTTGAGATTAGACTTCGTTTGATAGGTGATTACCTGAGCGTTGCCTTTATAGCCTCCTTTTACGGTGCGACGGTTGGTCAACGTCAAAGCAACCAGTTCTCAAACAAGTAATCTCAAATCACTCAGGTATTGAGGATTTAGTGTCTAATAATTTAATGAAATTTACTTATGACAGACTTTCATCTCTTACAGTAAAGTTTCATAGGTCTTGTCCGATACTAGTCTTCCCAAAGTAAGTATCTATGCAAATGATTATGACATTGCCATGTCCACATAGTTCAAGAAACAGAACTACTAGTCATCTTGCACTCTAATCGTCTAACGTTTTCTATGCGTCCAATTTTATAGAAAACTCCGATTAGGGACCATTTTCAACCTTTGACATTCAAGTTCACTTGATAGACATTTCTTAGTCACAGGACTGGTCCTGACAGTCTATCTTGAATATATCGTCAAATTGAAGGGACTCATCATTTAATAAACCACAAATTAAATGGAAAAATGAATTTCTTTCATTTATTGTGAATGATTAACCAATAATGTTTTACAAAGATTTAAACTCTAAAACTTTAAAACATTAAACAGAGACATCAAAGCCATTCTCCAATATGCTTGATTCCCATAGCTGCAGTGTGCGAGTTGTGCTTCGCTTGCGGCAGAGGTTTAGTTAATGGATCTGATATGTTGTCATCAGTTCCAATTTTGCTTATCTCGACTTCTTTTCTTTCAACGAACTCTCGTAGAAGGTGAAATCTACGAAGTACATGCTTGACTCTCTGGTGGTGTCTAGGCTCTTTTGCCTGTGCAATAGCTCCGTTATTATACAATACAGGGCTATTGGTCCTTTAATGGAGGGGACTACACCAAGTTCTCCTATGAACTTCCTTAGCCATATAGCTTCCTTTGCTGCTTCATGTGCAGCAATGTACTCCGCTTCAGTTGTAGAATCCGCAATGGTGCTTTGCTTAGCACTTTTCCAGCTTACTGCTCCTCCGTTGAGGCAGAAGACAAACCCAGACTGTGATCTGAAATCATCTTTGTCGGTTTGGAAACTTGCGTCCGTATAGCCTTTAACAATTAATTCATCATCTCCACCATAGACCAGGAAGTCATCTTTGTGCCTTTTCAGGTACTTCAGAATGTTCTTGGCAGCAGTCCAATGCGCCTCTCCTGGGTCTGACTGGTATCTGCTCGTAGCACTGAGTGCGTACGCAACATCCGGGCGTGTACATATCATAGCATACATTATTGAACCAATCAATGATGCATATGGAATCCCACTCATTCGTCTACGCTCATCAAGTGTTTTTGGGCACTGAGTCTTGCTTAGAGTCATTCCATGAGACATGGGTAGGTAGCCTCGCTTGGAGTCCGCCATCTTGAACCTATCAAGTACCTTATTGATATAAGTGCTTTGACTAAGTCCAATCATCTTTTTAGATCTATCTCTGTAAATCTTGATGCCCAATATGTACTGTGCTTCTCCTAGATCCTTCATCGAAAAACATTTCCCAAGCCAAATCTTGACAGAGTTCAACATAGGAATGTCATTTCCGATAAGCAATATGTCGTCGACATATAATACTAGGAAAGCAATTTTGCTCCCACTGACCTTCTTGTATACACAAGATTCGTCCGCGTTCTTGATGAAACCAAAGTCACTGACTGCTTCATCAAAACGTATATTCCAGCTCCTGGATGCCTGCTTCAATCCGTAGATTGACTTCTTTAGCTTGCATACCTTTTTAGCATTCTTTGGATCCTCAAAACCTTCAGGCTGTGTCATAAACACAGTTTCTGTTAAAACGCCGTTTAAGAAAGCAGTTTTGACATCCATCTGCCATATTTCGTAATCGTAATATGCAGCTATTGCTAACATTATTCGAATAGACTTTAGCATTGCAACTGGTGAAAAGGTTTCATCGTAATCCACACCGTGGACTTGCCTGTAACCTTTTGCAACCAATCTAGCTTTGAAAACTTCAAGTTTCCCATCCTTGTCCTTTTTCAGTTTGAAAACCCATTTGCTTCCAATGGCTTGGTAGCCATCTGGCAAATCGACCAAATCCCATACTTGGTTTTCAGACATGGAGTCTAATTCAGATTGCATGGCTTCTTGCCATTGCTTGGAGCTAGGGCTCGTCATAGCTTGCTTGTAAGTCGCAGGTTCATCACTTTCAAGTAATAGAACGTCATAGCTCTCGTTCGTCAAAATACCTAAGTACCTTTCCGGTTGAGATCTATATCTTTGCGATCTACGCGGGGTAACGTTTCTAGATTGACCATGATTCTCACCAGATTCTTCTAAAGATCTCTGAGTTTCATCCTGAATGTCATCTTGAGCATTCTCTAGAGTTTGTTGTTCGACTCGAATTTCTTCGAGGTCTACTTTTCTCCCACTTGTCATTTTGGAAATGTGATCCTTCTCCAAAAAGACACCATCTCGAGCAACAAACACTTTGTTCTCAGATGTATTGTAGAAGTAATACCCCTTTGTTTCCTTTGGATAGCCCACAAGGATACATTTGTCAGATTTTGGATGAAGTTTGTCTGAAATTAATCGTTTGACGTATACTTCACATCCCCAAATCTTAAGAAAAGACACATTTGGAGGTTTTCCAAACCATAATTCGTATGGAGTCTTTTCGACAGCTTTAGACGGAGCTCTATTTATAGTGAGTGCAGCTGTATTTAGTGCATGTCCCCAAAATTCTAATGGAAGTTCGGCCTGACCCATCATTGACCTGACCATGTCTAGCAAGGTTCTGTTCCTCCGTTCCGACACACCGTTCCATTGTGGTGTTCCAGGAGGAGTCAATTCTGATAGAATTCCACATTCTTTCAGATGGTCATCAAATTCATAGCTCAGATATTCACCGCCTCTATCAGACCGCAGTGCCTTAATCTTCTTGCCTAATTGATTCTCTACTTCACTCTGAAATTCCTTGAATTTGTCAAAGGATTCAGACTTATGCTTCATTAGGTAGACATAACCATACCTACTGAAGTCATCAGTGAAAGTGATAAAGTAGCTGAAACCACCTCTAGCATTTGTACTCATTGGTCCACATACATCTGTATGGATTAAACCCAATAGTTCATTTGCTCTTTCTCCGACTTTAGAGAAAGGTTGCTTTGTCATTTTGCCAAGTAAACATGATTCGCATTTACCATAATCCTCTAAGTCAAATGGTTCTAGAATTCCTTCTCTTTGAAGTCTTTCTAAGCGTTTCAAGTTTATATGGCCTAATCGACAATGCCACAGATAGGTGAGATCTGAATCATCCTTTTTGGCCTTTTTGGTATTTATGTTATATACTTGTTTGTCGTGATCTAATAAATAAAGTCCATTGACTAATCTAGCAGATCCATAAAACATCTCTTTAAAATAAAACGAACAACTATTGTCTTTTATTATAAAGGAAAATCCCTTAGCATCTAAGCAAGAAACTGAAATGATGTTTTTAGTAAGACTTGGAACATGGAAACATTCTTCCAGTTCCAAAACTAGCCCGGAGGGCAACGACAAATAGTAAGTTCCTACGGCTAATGCAGCAATCCGTGCTCCATTTCCCACTCGTAGGTCGACTTCTCCCTTGCTTAACTTTCTACTTCTTCTTAGTCCCTGTGGATTGGAACATAAGTGTGAGCCACAACCTGTATCTAATACCCAAGAAGTTGAATTAGCAAGTATACAGTCTATAACGAAAATACCTGAAGATGGAACGACTGTTCCGTTCTTCTGATCTTCCTTTAGCTTTGGACATTCTCTTTTGTAATGGCCTATTCCATTACAATAAAGACAGCTTGATGTGGACTTGTCCTGCTTTGATTTAGCATTGCCCTTGGACTTTCCACCTTTCTTGAATGGTCTCTTTCTAGCCTTGAGTAAATCTTTGGCTTCACAGTCCAGTACTATTTCAGCCTTTCTGACAAGGTGAATAAATTCTGCAACTGTTTCTTCTCTTGGTTCACTTAGGTATTGTTGCTTGAAGCGACCAAACCCACTGTGTAGTGAATTGAGCAAGACAGAGACTGCCATCCTTTCGCTTATTGGTGTTCCTAGTAGACTTAGGCGATCAAAATATGAACACATAAGATCCACATGGAACCTCAGTGGGACGCCTACCCTCTGTTTGGTGCGAAGGAGCTGAACATGTGTTTCTTGGACCTCCATCCTATAACACCTGTTGGGAGAACTAACCTTTAGCCCAGACATTGATTCAATCAACTCATGGACGTTCAGGTCCCTGTCCTCCGTACTTCCACGACAGATATCCCTCAGATTCTTGATGAGCGTAAAAGGTTCATAAGCTACAAACCTTCTAGCCCAATCATCAGGGATATTGTTCAGCATGAGACTCATAACCTTTTTGAGATCCGCATCCCAGGCGTAAAATCTCTCAGGGGTCATGTCTCTGGCATAGTAGCTTGGCATGGGATGTGATAGTACATACTCAAGTCCATTGAGTTTGACTATTTCAACTAGCTTAGCTTCCCATTCAAGAAAATTTGTCAGGTTCAGCTTGACCATAAGCTCAGAACCCATGATGATGTTTTGATTGTTGTTTGCCATATTAAAAACTACAATTGAAAAGAATAAACAAATAAATAACCATTCACAGTTTCTCTTAATAAACTTAAATTCTAGCATACATGCATAATTCAATGTTTATTAAGCATTTTATTCAAGTTATGTGTTCCGGCAGGTGTGAATAAAATGATTCCAAGATCCTAAAATCATTGAAGAACTAAGCACAGTTTGTCGACTTAATCCTAGAACATCTTAGGTAAGCAAAAGCCTTTTGCTAATAGTCTAGAAACTATTCTTGGTTGATAGGTACGTCTAAGAACTTATTAGGTAAACCTATCGAATTTGCCACGACATAAAAGGTCTCCTTACTTATATCGTTGAGTTTCACCAAAACTAACATGTACTCACAATTATTTGTGTACCTTGCCCCTTTAGGACCAATAAGTAACACCTCGCTGAGCGAAAACTATTACTAGATTGATGTAAAGGATATCCAAGCAAGTGTATATTTTGGCATGGCACCTTTTAACTCAATTTTTAAGTTTGGAACTTAAGGCTCTTACTATGTTGGTTAGATTTTAAGTGAACTAAAATCCTTAATCATGCAACATAATCAAGCTTTTGATCTCATGCATTTTAAGACATATTTAAAGCAATAAATAACTTAAAACATGCATAAGATATTTGTGATCTAGTATGGCCCGACTTCATCTTGAAGCTTTGACTTCAAAGTCCGTCTTGAAAATCTCCGTGGGAGGCACCATTTTCTTCAAATAGGATAAGCTATAACTAATTACAACTATTTGATGGTTCGCAGACCATATTTGAATTGAAAAATAACTTTGGTACTTTAGACCAATTACATTCAAATTAATGGTACGCAGACCATATTTTCTATCCTATTTGGGCCATACTAGTCACTTCATAACCTGCAAAACAGTACATATACAATATATACCATTCACCCATTCATTATCATGAATGGCCCACATAGCTGGTTAGTAAAACACATTATGCATCACGTAAACATTTGCAGCAATTAATCAAGGTCACCAATAATCTACCAATTATTCAGTCCTTATTAATTCTAATCGAGTTGTTTTAACCTTAAGGATTTGTAGACCTAATCAAGAGTTTATGACTAAAAAGCGCTCCCACTTAAACCAATAAATTCATATGCTTTACTAATTTTAAACATAAAATTGTATTTCTAGTCTAACCGGAAACATACAAATTTAATTAAAATTTAAAGCTCATATAAATTTATAATTGAATCCAAAAATTTAATTTAATTTCAGTCGCATTTAAATTAATTCATGATTTTAATTTTAGTAAAATAATTAGAATAAATTCCATTTATTATAATTATAATATTCAAAATTAAAATCCAAGAAATTAATTCAAATTATTAATTTTAAAATTAATTAAAATTACGTGAACTGAAATTTTCAAATTAAACATTCAAAACGATCTAATCGTAACGCAAACACCCTACGCGTTGCACGCCCATGGGCCGCACGCACACAGCCATTGCTGGCCATGTGCGCGCAGCCCATGCGCTCGTCGCATAGCTGCTGCTGTCTCATCGCAAGCCTCCGCACAGCGCCCCATCGCACGCGAGCTATCGCTCGCAGTGCGCGCGCGAGATCGCTCGCTGGGCGCGCTGGCTCGCTCGCTGTGCGCGCTGGCTCGCTCGCTGGGGCGCGACATCGCTCGCTGGGCGAGCGACATCGCGCGCTGCGCGCGCGAGCCATCGCTCGCTGGCGCGAGCCATCGCTCGCTGGTGCGCGACATCGCTCGTTGGGCGAGCGACATCGCGCGCTGCGCGCGCGAGCCATCGCTCGCTGGCGCGAGCCATCGCTCGCTGGTGCGCGACATCGCTCGCTGGGCGAGCGACATCGCGCGCTGCGCGCGCGAGCAGTGCTGGGCGCAGCGCTCGTGGCACGCGAGCTTGCGCTCGCTGCGCGCGAGGCTGCGCGCACTTGTGCGAGGCAGCGCGCGTTGTGGCGCAGCTCGCTTGCTGCCCACACGCGACTGCCTTGGCTCGCCCTTCGCCCATGCCCATTCGTTCATTGCTCGTGGCACACGACACAAGGCAGGGCTGCTGCCTTGTGCTCGTGCACTACGCCCTTGCTCATTGCATTCGTGCCGCACGGGCGACGAGCTCCCTTGCTCGTCGTCGCATGCCCGCATTATACAACACCCCTTAAGGGTAACACGAAGCGTCCATTGCTTCGTGCGTGCAAGTTATTTGAACGAATCGCATAAAATTTAAAATTTATATTTAAAATTAATGACAAATTAATAAATATTATTAATTTCATAATTTTAGGGCGAAAAATCGAAAATTTATTATCCAATTGATTTCCGATTGATATGGATTCAAGTCTAGGTCATAAAAATTTAAAATTTATCGTAAATTTACAACTTTTATGGTGGTTTTTAATCATAGGTTTCTAATTAAATTACAATTAATTATGAAAATCAAATTAATTCTAAATTATTCTAATTTTCAACAAATTAATCATAATTACAAATTAGATTGCATAATTAACAAGACTAGGCATTCAAACTTGTTAAACATATGCAGTAGGTCAATCAAAAATTCAAGATTTATCAACAGGAATCGCAAATATTTAATTTAACATCTTAAATTTACGAAATTTTGCATTCGAAAAACTAAAACCTTCGAAAAGTCATAGTTAGGCTTCGAATTTGAGAATTCTGGGTTCGGCAGAAAAATACTATTTTTGTCAAAATTTTAGAATGCCTTTTACATGCGGAATTGACACAAAAATCACTCAATTCGGATGAGTAATGAAGAAACTGCCGAAAAACTGCGTACATATAATTAAATAAACGCAATTTGCAATTAATTAACAATTACGAAAATTAATCACCCCTTTTAATTCTTGCAAATTTGTAATATTTAACCATGTTCATGCAATTTAGATTATGAAAATAATAAGGGGCTCGTGATACCACTGTTAGGTTATGATACATATGACATTTACATAGATCATGCGGAAACAACCATTAACCCAGGAAACATATTATTTACACATAATCATATAGCATAATTAGATGCATACTCTTTGTTGCGTGCCTTCCCTAGCTGCGCCCGAACCGAACAAGAACAAGTCTTTTAGGACTCCAAGTGTCGTCCCTCCGTAGATAGTCCACAGTACGTCCGGATCCGCCTTAAGATTGACCAACTAGAACCGCCCTTAAGGTACTAGAAAATTCGGCACTTTTATGAGCAAGATGTGTTTTAATTTTCTCTCAAAAACTCACTTTTGAATACTTTGAAACTTGTATATAAATTATGACCCCTAGGCCTTTATTTATAGAGTTATGGAAAAGGAATCGTAATCCTAGTAGGATGCGAATTAATTGGAATTAGAATCCTACATGAATTCTATTTAATTAATTTATCCAATTAGGAATAGACATTTAATCATACACTGACTCTTGCAAATTCAGGAATCATGCATGAGCACAAACTCACACACACACGGCAGCCACAAGGGCTGCCCATGCGTGCGAGCAGCAGCCCGCGCAGCACGGCCCACGCAGCCGTGGCCCTTGGCGCGCGCTGGGCCTGCCTTGCGGTAGGCCTGGGCGCTGCCTTGGCTGGGCTTGTGGCGCGCACGCTTGCTGGGCGATGGCCCCGGCTTCGTGCTGGGCCTTCGTCCGGCAAGCCTCGTCCGATGCTAATTCGTACGATACGCTTCCGATTTAAATTTCCATTTCCGGAATCTATTTCCGATACGAACAATATTTAATATTTCCGATTCCGGAATTAATTTCCGTTTCGAACAAATATTTAATATTTCCGTTTCCGGAATTATTTTCCGATTCCGGCAATATTTCCGATTCTGACAATATTTCCGTTTCCGGCAATATTTCCGATTCTGGTAATATTTCCATTTCCAATAATATTTTCCGATACGTACCATGTTTCCGTTTCCGGCAACATCTACGACTTGGATAATATTCATATTTCCGATACGATCCATATTTCCGTTTCCGGCAATATCATCGTTTCCGGAGTATTCATTTCTTGCCTGTGACGATCTTAGCTCCCACTGAAACCAAGATCCGTCGGTTCCGAATATTCATAGATGGAGTATTTAATGCCATTAAATACTTGATCCGTTTACGTACTATTTGTGTGACCCTACGGGTTCAGTCAAGAGTAAGCTGTGGATTAATATCATTAATTCCACTTGAACTGAAGCGGCCTCTAGCTAGGCATTCAGCTCACTTGATCTCACTGAATTATCAACTTGTTAATTAATACTGAACCGCATTTATTAGACTTAACATAGAATGCATACTTGGACCAAGGGCATTATTTCCTTCAACAATAGCATAAAATAGAATGTCTATTACTGGAAAAGTGATATGTACACACATGTGGTGATACAAAGAAAAGACAGTTTAAAAGAAAACGTAAATAAAATGATAACCTCCAAAAGACTTGCGAAGTTTTTGTGGGTATAGGAATATAGGTATGAAAATGATCATTTGTTCCATGTTAAAAAAGAAACGGAAAAAAAGAAGAGGGAGTAACATACACAGCAAATAGAGGGAGAGATCTAGAGAAAGAGGGAGAGAGAGAAGCCAGAAATCTCAAATTCAGACCTTGGTAATAAATTAATCTATTCTAGAACCACAAATCCTATTCACAACAGTAGTAATCCAATTGTTATACAAGATTAAAATTAATTTTTTGAAATAAAATAAGTATATCTTAAATGATGTATGCAATAACGCAAGAAACCTAAGAGTAAGAAGTAAAACATCATCTCAAGAGTCAAATCAACGACCTTCAAACCCTACTGACAGTAGATGGAAAAAGATATAGACTTTACGGAAAATAAAGATGTGAGAACCTGAGATAGAGTCCAAGTATCACTAATTCACAAGCCAAAATAATAACGAGTAAAAGGAAGAACACTTAAGAATAAAACATAGTGCTGGTAGTTTTGAGAAAGAAAATACCATCAGAAAAATAACATATATGCGAAGAGGCCAAAATGCAAAGAAGAACTAGACATGCTTAACAACAATCTTCTTATAGGTAAACAAATGAACGAGCGAACTCAACATAAATTGTATTCTGTCATACACCGACACTAGATTGCTTAGCTTAGTGTACTAGCTAGTAGATCAGTTAATCAGATATACCAACAAAATAAAAGCTCTCTAAATCGCACCCAATATCATTATAAGTTCGCCCCGTATTGTACGAATACAACACAATTCAAATTTGATATTCACTTAAATCCACTCATGCCAACAAAAACCTTACAAAATCCAAAAACCTCACTTAAATCCACTCATGCCAACAAAAACCTTACAAAATCCAAAATCAAAGCACCGTTGAACATGATGACATTATATTACTTAGTACAGGAAACCAGAAAGTAAATATAAAAGTATACCTTAGCACTTCCAACACTGATCTTGACCTCAGTAGTGAGTATTAAGGAGTACTTGATTATCAACACAAAATGACATAAATGAGATTAGCAAATGAGATTCCATCATCGACCTATATTAGCAAATGAGATTCCATCATCAACACTGGACCAGCCTACTAATTAGTTAAAGTACATTTATTGGCTAATAGGAGATATAAGGGGAGTATGACACAAATGAGTAGTTATTTCAGGTCTCCATTACAATCCTCCCATGAAAGTTTCACTGCATGTATAGCAAGTTAGTAACATTAGAGTATATAGATACAGAAGTTGCAACATTTAGAACATTGGCCGGCACGGCCTCCATAGCACATTTACTTATAAAAAGGAGATAGTTAATCAATTATTTGATTATGGAATAAACGTTCGCAGAATATTATAAGAAAATAAATAAGATAAGATAAAAAGCTATCTTTCCTTTAAAACTCTGGCTCTATTGGGTTGATGAGTAAAATAGTTCAGGGTAAGCTCAAACAAGAAATCTGCGAAACAACAGTAGGGAACCAATGAAATCAAATGTCATAATATTTATAATTTGGCCATTGATGCAAACAATAAACTGAAGACAACAAGAACAATTCCTTTTCCTAGGTTGTGGTCATTTACACTATCTTAACATTATATAATAGACAATGTTCAGAACTTTTCTAGTTCTGTTATCATAAAACTTTACTCTTGACATAGGTCACAAATTCAAAACAAATATTGGGAAGTTTTCAACTCAAATTCTCAATGTAAAAGCAAAATCGATAAACATATAAACATAACTTAACCCATATCACAATTATTGATATTTACCTACGTGTCAAAGGGATTCATGTAATCAGCCTCCGAATCCAACAAACATATCAGCTGCAAAAATCAGAAATTAACAACATTATCAAACAAGCTTCAACATTAAAGAAAAATTGGGTAAAACATAAAAAATAGAGAATTGGGGTTTAGAGAAATTGGAAATAATCTGATAGAAAAGAAGAATGAGGAGGCTGATGTTGGAGATTAGGGAGATTAGCCATAAGATTAAGTCTCACTGCCAGGTTTTAGTGAAGATTTAGACTTCTCTGGATTTGAGGTGACAATGAGCCCCTCTGGACACAACAATAACTATTGGCGCAACAAGGCCGCCATGAACCTGCGTTGCAAACCCTGCTCCGCTGCCTCCCCATCTATCTCTTATGGCTGCTCTCCCTCGATTCGTTTTCTTAAAAATTTAGGTTTTTCGCTGGTACAAGGAAGGAAGAAAGAAATTGAGGTTTTGATTACAGATACTACAAATATTTTTAAGAGAAAAATTAGGAAGAGACCCGTTAAGGCAACCTAACAGGTCTCTGCTTTCTCCCTTAGTGGACCCCACCGAAACATTATCAAATGGGACGAGAGGGAGAGACCACTTATGTATGTTAACGGGTCTGTTTTTGTTGGTAAGTGGGTCCATGTTAATATAAGAGACCTTTTATTTGTTATATGGGGTCTTTTTAATTAAAGAGACCTCTTATTTAATCAACGGGTCTTTTTCTAGAGATCTCTTTGGTCATTTTTGTAGTAGTGATTCACTCAAATCTGTGTGAAATAATAAAGTCATAAAACCTTTCTTTAGCTTTGAACTCTATTGTCTAGGTGTTCTAACAATAGTTCATATCTTTTGTTACTTTCAACAAGTAAGATTTATTGTCTTAAATTGATCTAGAAATCAATGAACTTTCAAAAGTCCATCAAAATAGAGCTTTTGAACGTTAACTTGTTGATATGGTCTAAGCAACAATGCCAAAGATTAGTGGAACTCAAATCAAAGGGTTGAATTGAACCTAGTAAAGTTCTTATTGTTAAATAGTTGTTTGTTATAATAAAGCATATTGACTCAGCCCGTAATTGACCATTTCATTCAAATAAACAAACAAACATTTGTTTTTGTTTTTCTTGAATGTGAGTCTTTCTGTGTTTGAAAATAGAAATTTAGGTATGCTGATCATGGAACAAAATAGCCATTAAGTTCCAGCCTTTGAAAGGACTTAAAACAAACTAGATGACCCTACTGAAGGAAATAGTGCCCTTGGTCCAAGTATGCATATAATATTAAGTCTAATAAATGCGGTTCAGTATTAATTAACAAGTTAATAATTCAGTGAGATCAAGTGAGCTGAATGCCTGACTAGAGGCCGCTTCAGTTCAAGTGGAATTAATTATATTAATCCACAACTTACTCTTGACTGAACCCGTAGGGTCACACAAATAGTACGTAAACGGATCAAGTATTTAATGGCATTAAATACTCCATCTATGGATATTCGGAATCGACGGATCTTGGTTTCAGTGGGAGCTGAGATCGTCACAAGCAAGAAATGAATACTCCGGAAACGATGATATTGCCAGAAACGGAAATATGGATCGTATCGGAAATATAAATATTATCCAAGTCGTAGATGTTGCCGGAAACGGAAACATGGTACGTATCGGAAATTATTATCGGAAATGAAAATATTACCGGAATCGGAAATATTGCCGGAAACGGAAATATTGTCAGAATCGGAAATATTATCGGAATCGGAAAATAATTCCGGAAACGAAAATATTAAATATTTGTTCGAAACGGAAATTGATTCCGGAATCGGAAATATTAAATATTGTTTGTATCGGAAATGAATTCCGGAACCGGGAATTTAATCGGAAGCGTATCGTACGAATAAGCATCGGACGAGGCCTGCCGGACGAAGGCCCAGCACGAAGCCAGGCCATCGCCCAGCAAGCCAAGCGCGCCACACGAAAAGCCAAGGCCACGCCAGGCCCAGCGCAAGGCCAGGCCCAGCAGGCCGTGGCAGCGCGCACAGCGCGCGCGCAGCAATAGGCTGCGAGCTGTGCTGCTGCTCGCGTGGGCTTGCGGCTCGCGTGGGCCGAGCAGCCGTGTGGGCTGTGCGCGGGCATGGCCTGCACGCTCGTGGGTCATGCTCGTGTAGAGTTTGTGTTCACATACGAAACCTACATTGTATAGGATTTGTTTGATGATTAAATTCCTATTCCTATTAGGATTATTTAATTAAATAGAGTCCTTGTAGGATTCTAATTTTAATTAAATCGTATCCTACTAGGATTCCAGTTTCCTTTCCAAACCTCTATAAATAAGGGCTTAGGGTCATAATTTATATGAACATTTAAAAGTATTCAAAGGGTAAGTTTTTGAAAGAAAATTCAGCCACACTCTTGCACAATAATAACCGAAATTCCTAAGCACCTTAAGGGCGATTCTAGTTGGTCAATCTTGAGGCGGATCCGGACGTACTGTGGACTATCTACGGAGGGACGACACTTGGAGTCCTAAAGACTTGTTCTTGTTCGGTTCGGGCGCAGCTAGGGAAGGCACGCTACAAAGTGTATGCATCTATACTATGCTAAATGATTATGTGTAAATAATATGCTTTCCTGGCTTTATGGTTTTTCCGCATGATTTATGTATTGTCATATGTATTATAACCTAACACCTACAACTAATGTAGCATTGCCATGCTTCATTTCCCACTTGTAGGCCATTAGTGTAGCCTAGCTTCCATTGTTTGAGTTATTACCGAAGTAAGAACCTCAAGCGGTATATGATACCAAGGAAGTTTGATTGTTAGGTCACTTCTATTTAAACATAAACTTATAGGTAGAAACGGAATCGTAAATTCCTTTCATTTGTTTCTTGTTTTCCTATTTCTTGTACCCTTTCTTATAGTCTTAAGAATTAAATTCTTTAGTGTTGACTTTTATACTTTGTTAGACATGTCCAATGTCACTCCAACAAGGTTCTTACCATTTAATTTATGTTGAATATTTTGTTTCAACTAGATGATCTTACCAGAAGCTTCTAAAGTTCTCTAAGCATCGATCTATTCGAATGTCTAGGGACTAGACTTATTCGAGAATTAAATGGACAAAGATATTAGGTTGTTAACCATTGGTAAAGCTGAGCGTTTAAACTCAATGCTTTATGATCTCAAAACTACATTGTATTTTGAATTCACAAGCACCAATCGGTTTGCCATTCGACTTTGATACTCGAAAACAACCATAAAAGTCGCTAAAAGAAACGTACATTTTAAATTGCTCACATCTCTCATTTCCGTGAATCGTTCTTGGATTCACTACCAATCGAGGAAATTTACTGTTACCTTTCTAAAAGGATTTATTGCAGTGCAAGATATTTAATTATAAACAATAATTAAAACATACATTGAAGCATGCAAAGTCTAAACATTTATCATGAGTAATTACTTGAAAATTAAAGCAATCATGCAATTTAAACAAGTTATTAGCATTTTATTCGATTTTATTGTTCCGGCAGGTGTGAATAAAATGATTCCAAGACCCTAAAACCATTGAAGAATTAAGCACATTATGTATTTAGACTCAATTTTAAATCCTTTAGGTAAGCAAAAGCCTTTTGCTAATAGTCTAGAAACTACTCTTGGTTGATAGGTACGTCTAAGAACTTATTAGGTAAACCTATCGATTTTGCCACGACATAAAAGGACTCCTTACTTATATCGTTGAGTTTCACCAAAACTAACATGTACTCACAATTATTTGTGCACCTTACCCCTTTAGTATCGATAAGTAACACCTCGCTATGGCGGAAAACTATTACTAAGATCGATGAAAAAAAGGATATCCAAGTGTTATTTTGGCATGGCACCTTTTAACTCAATTTTTAAGTTTGGAACTTAAGGCTCTTACTATGTTGGTTAGATTTTAAGTGAACTAAAATCCTTAATCATGCAACATAATCAAGCTTTGATCTCATGCATATTTAAGACATATTTAAAAGCAATAAATAACTTAAAACATGCATAAGATAAATGTGATCTAGTATGGCCCGACTTCATCTTGAAACTTCAACTTCAAAGTCCGTCTTGAAAATCTCCGTGGGAGGCGCCATTTTCTTCAAATAGGATAAGCTATAATTAAACTAATTACAACTATTTGATGGTACGCAGACCATATTTGAATTGAAAAACAATTTTGGTACTTTAGACCAATTACATTCAAATTAATGGTACGCAAACCATATTTTCTATCCTATTTGGGCCATACTAGTCACTTCATAACCTGCAAAACAGTACATATACAATATATACAATTCACCCATTCATTATCATGAATAGCCCACATAGCTGGTTAGTAAAACACGTTATGCATCACATAAATATTTGCAGCAATTAATTAAGGGCACCAATAATCTACCAATTATTCAGTCCTTATTAATTCTAATCAAGTTGTTTAACCTTAAAGGATTTGTAGACCTAATCAAGAGTTTATGACTAAAATGCTCCCACTTAAACCAATAAATTCATATGCTTTACTAATTTTAAACATAAAAATGTATTTCTAGTCTAACCGGAAACATACAAATTTAATTAAAATTTAAAGCTCATATAAATTTATAATTGAATCCACTTATTTAATTTATTTTCAGTCGAATTTTAATTAATTCAAGGTTTTTAATTTTAGTAAAATAATTAGAATAAATTAAAATTAATAATAATTATAATATTCAAAATTAAAATCCAAGAAAACAATTTAAAATATTAATTTTAAAATTAATTAAAATTACATGAACTGAAAATCTCAAATTAAAATTTAAAACTCGACAATCGTAACATGACGAGCACTTGGGCTTGCGCCCAAGGCCCGTCGTGCGCACGACCTATCGCTGGCCCATGGCTCAGCGCAGCAGCAGCCACGCGCAAACGCAGCAAGCCAAGCCACGCTTGCGCGCAGCCTGCTTGCCCGCATGCATCGCAGCAGCCACGATGGGAGTGCTCGCTCGCTCGCGCGCAAGCAAGCCCTCGAGGCCACGCGTGTTGGTGCGCGGAGCAGCGATCGCTGGGCGACCAGCTCTCGCCCTCGCGTGCCTCTCCTCGTGCCACGCCTTCGCCCTTCGCCCATCGCCACAGCACACATCACACACGCACAGGCTCCCTTGCCTCGTGCGCGCGCCATGCGCTAGGTTGCTCGCTGCATTCGTACCGCACGGGCGACGAGCTCCCTTGCTCGTCGTCGCGTGCCCGCACTATACAACACCCCTTAAGGGTAAAACGTAGCTTCCATTGCTTTGTGTGTGCAACATTAATGAGCGTTTTCATAAAATTTAAAATTTTTAATTCAAAATTAATGACAAATTAATAAAACATATTAATTTCATAATTTTTAGGGCGAAAAATCAAAAATTTATTAATCAATTAATTTCCGATTAACATGGATTCAAATCTAGGTCATAAAAATTAAAAATTTAACATAAATTAACAATTTTTATGGTGGATTTTAATCATGGATACCTAATTAAATTATTAATTAATCATGAAAATCAAATCAATTCTAAATTATTCGAATTTCAACAAATTAATCATAATTACAAATTAGGTTGTATAATTAACAAGTCTAGGCATTCATAATTGTTAAACATATACAGTAAGTCTTCCAAATACTCAAGATTTATCAACAAGAATCGCAAATACTTAATTTAACATCTTAAATTTACAAACTTTTGCGTTCGAAAAACTAAAACCTCCGAAAAGTCATAGTTAGGCTTCGAATTTGGGAATTCTGGGTTCGGACGAAAAGTACTATTTTTGTCAAAATTTTAGAATGCCTTTTACATGCGGAATTGACACAAAAATCACTCGATTTGGATGAGTAACGAAGAAACTGCCGAAAAACTGCTTACATATAATTAAATAAACGCAATTTGCAATTAATTAACAATTACGAAAATTAATCACCCCTTTTAATTCCTTGCAAATTTGTAACATTTAACCATTTTTATGAAATTTAGATTATGAAAATAATAAGAGGCTCGTGATACCACTATTAGGTTATGATTCATATGACAAAACATAAATCATGCGGAAAAAACCATAAAACCAGGAAAGCATATTATTTACATATAATCATTTAGCATAGTTTAGATGCATACACTTTGTTGTGTGCCCTCCCTAGCTGCGCCCGAACCGAACAAGAATAAGTCTTTAGGACTCCAAGTGTCGTCCCTCCGTAGATAGTCCACAGCACGTCCGGATCCGCCTTAAGCTTGACCAACTAGAATCGCCCTTAAGGTAGCTTAGGAATTTCGGCTATTAGGTGCAAGTGTATGGCTGATTTTTTCTTCAAAATCTTACCTTTAGAATACTTCAATTGTGTCTATAAATTATGACCCTAGGCTCCTATTTATAGAGGTATGGAAAAGGAATTATAATCCTACTAGGATTTGGATTTATTAATTAGAATCCAACTTGAACTCTAAATAATAAACTTAATCTATTAGGATTAGGAATTTAATCATATATCGAATCCTGATAGCTTTAGGATTCGTATAGCACGTACACGAGCATCGCACGAGCACCGCACACTCGCGCAGGCCTTGCGGCCCACGCTGAGCGCACAACGCTCGGCCCATGCTCGCTGCCTGTGTCCGCGCGCGCGCCCAAGGCCTTGGCTGGGCCTGGCCTTGCGCTGGGCCTGGTTGAGGCTTGGCGTGTGTTGGTGATGCGTGTGCCTTGCTGGGCGATGGCCTGGCTTCATGCTGGGCCCTTCGTCTAGCGAGCCTCATCCGATGCTAATTCGTACAATACGCTTCCGATTAAATTTCCGATTCCGGAATTCATTTCCGACACGAACAATATTTAATATTTCCGATTTCGGAATTAATTTCCGTTTCTAACAAATATTTAATATTTCCGTTTCCGGAATTATTTTCCGATTCCGATAATATTTCCGATTCTGGCAATATTTCCGTTTCCGGCAATATTTCCGATTCCGGCAATATTTCCATTTCCGATAATATTTTCCGATACGTACCATGTTTCCGTTTCCGGCAACATCTACGACTTGGATAATATTTATATTTCCGATCCGATCCATATTTCCGTTTTCGGTAATATCATCATTTCCGGAGTATTCATTTCTTGCTTGTGACGATCTCAGCTCCCACTGAAACCAAGATCCGTCGATTCCGAATATCCATAGATGGAGTATTTAATGCCATTAAATACTTGATCCGTTTACGTACTATTTGTGTGACCCTACGGGTTCAGTCAAGAGTAAGCTGCGGATTAATATAATTAATTCCACTTGAACTGAAGCGGCCTCTAGCTAGACATTCATCTCACTTGATCTCACTGAATTATTAACTTGTTAATTAATACTGAACCGCATTTATTAGACTTAATATTATATGCATTTTGGACCAAGGGCACTATTTCCTTCAATTTGAAGGAAATGGCGCCTCCCACGGTGAAATTCAAGACGGAGTTTCCAATCAATTTTCAAGACGGACTTTTAAGTTGAAGCTTCAAGATGAAGTCGGGCCATACTAGATCACATTTATCTTATGCATGCTTTAAGTTATTTATTGCTATTAAATATGTCTTAAATATGCATGAGATTGTGGCTTGATTATGTTGCATGATTAAGGATTTTAGTTCACTTAAAATCTAACCAACATAGTAAGAGCCTTAAGTTCCAAACTTAAAAATTGAGTTAGAAGGTGCCATGCCAAAATAACACTTACTTGGATAACCTTTACATAAATCTTAGTAATAGTTTTCCGCCATAGCGAGGTGTTACTTATTGATTCTAAAGGGGTAAGGTACACAAATAATTGTGAGTACATGTTAGTTTTGGTGAAACTCAAATATATAAGTAAGGAGTCCTTTTATATCGTGGCAAATTCGATAGGTTTACCTAATAAGTTCTTAGACGTACCTATCAACCAAGAGTAGTTTCTAGACTATTAGCAAAAGGCTTTTGCTTACCTAAAATATTTTTTTATTGAGTCAAAATACATAATGTGCTTAATTCTTCAATGATTTAAGGGTCTTGGAATCATTTTATTCACACCTGCCGGAACAATAAATTCGAATAAAATGACAATAACTTGTTTAAATTGCATGATTGCTTTAATTTCAAGTTATTATTCATGATAAATGTTTAGACTTTGCATACTTCAATGTATGTTTTAATTATTGTTTATAATTAAATATCTTGCACTGTAGTAAATCCTTTTAGAAAGGTAACAGTAAATTTCCTCGATTGGTAGTGAATCCAAGAACGATTCACGGAAATGAGAGAAAATGAGCAAATAAAATGTACGTTTCTTTTAGCGACTTTTATGGTTGTTTTCGAGTATCAAAGTCGAATGGCAAACCGATTGGTGCTTGTGAATTCAAATACAATGTAGTTTTGAGATCATAAAGCATTGAGTTTAAACGCTCAGCTTTACCAATGGTTAACAACCTAATATCTTTGTCCATTTATTTCTCGAAAGAGTCTAGTCCCTAGACATTCGAATAGATCGATGCTTAGAGAACTTTAGAAGCTTCTGGTAAGATCATCTAGTTGAAACAAAATATTCAACATAAATAAAATGGTAAGAACCTTGTTGGAGTGACATTAGACATGTCTAACAAAGTGTAAAATTCAACACTAGAAAGTCAATTCTTAAAGACTATAAGAAAGGGTACAAGAAATAGGAAAACAAGGAACAAAGGAAAGGAATTAACGATTCCGTTTCTACCTAAAAGTTTATATTTAAAGAGAAGTGTCCTAGCAATCAAATTTCCTTGGTATCATATACCGCTTGAGGTTCTTACTTCGGTAATAACTCAAACAATGGAAGCTAGGCTACACTAATGACCTACAAGTGGGAAATGAAGCATGACAATGCTACATTAGTTGCAGGGTCATCTAGTTTGTTTTAAGTCCTTTGAAAGGTTGGAACTTAATGGATATTTTGTTCCATAATCAGCATACCTAAATTTCTGTTTTCAAACACAGAAAGACTCACATTCAGAAGAACAAAAACAATGCTTGTTTGTTTGTTTATTAGAATGAAAATGGTCATTTACGGGTTGAGTCAATATGCTTGATTAAAACAAACAACTCTTTAACAATAAAAACTTTACTAGGTTCAAATCAATCTCTTGATTTGAGTTCCACTAATCTTTGGCATTGTTACTTAGACCATGTCAACAAGTTAACATTCTAAAGCTCTATTTTGATGGACTTTTGAAAGTTGATTGATTTCTAGATCATTCAAGACGAGCTAGTCTTACTTGATGAAAGTAACAAAAGATATGAACTATTGTTAGAACTCCTACACAATAGAGTTCAAAACTAAAGAAATATTTTATGACTTTATTATATCACCTGGATTTGAATGAATATTGGATTATTTACTTAATGAGATATAAGTTTGAATCTGTTTGGCTAGTTCAAAGATTCAGAAGTATAAAACCCACTTGGCAAGAAATCATAAAGATCTAAGTTAGATCATGTTGATGATTACTTGAGACCAAAAATGATCATCGATGATTGTGTGTTGTAATTTCACGATCTAGCTCCATAAGATATGGCATATCTAAGTTGGAATAATCGAATCAAATAGTACTTGATTCGATCAATGATGAATCATAAAGAATTTTCCTGTAATTTCTAAAACAAAATTCTCAACTACCACCAAACTAAACAAAATTCGTCAAAGCTATTGAAAAGTAATTTCAGAATATCTTTTCATAATATATCTAAAGAGTTTCTGAACTCAGTGGGAGCTTAGTGTTTCACTACAAAAAAAGGGTACATATTTAGACAGAGTATTTGCGACGGTGTAACAAAGAGTCGCAAGATTTTTTGAGGCGCGAATATAACTTTGCAAATTGCGACCCTGTACAGAGTCGCAATATATTACGACGTACTAAAGCGTCGCTATTTACAAATAAATTTTTTTTTGGAACCCACGTGTTTGTAACCGCAAAAGGAAATTTCGCCCAAATATTTGGCCAAATATTTCGCCCTAAATATCCCGCCTAATTCTCTTATCTCTGCTCCCACGATTGTCAGATTCCTTACACAACCGACTCAACCTAACACTCCCAAAAATCAACTGCTCGGTGTTCACTGAAACTTCAAAACATAAACCCCTAAATCCCCAAATGCGTTTTCCAGGAGCCAGTGTTCTTCGTTTTCCCTAAAATCCCAAATTCGTTTTCCCTAAAAAATAAATCAATAGATGCTTAGATATTTCGTTGCTCTTGATTCTCTCCCAAATTTCTTCATAGATTATCCTAATTTAGTCGAAAATGATTGAATTTCTCAACTTGTTTATGCTTAGTTCGTAGCCTTGGGGGATTTGTTCGAAAAAAACCCGACTTTTGCTGAGATTTGTTTGAGAGAAGAACGATTTCTGCTGAGATTTGTTCGAGAGGAGACCGATTTCTGCTTACTGGTATCATACTATCATCTACTTTCTCCGATTTCAATTTCAATTTTCTGCAATTTTGAGATGTTAATGGCGGTTTTCTGCAATTTCAATTTCAATTTTCTGCAACTTTTTATTGGTTTACACGCATTAATTGATATTTGTTCTTTCATCTTTGGTCTCCTCTTCTTCGGCTGCTAATGATGAAAAACATAGTAAATTCAATTATTTATCGCATCTTATTTGTGTGCTCCAATTGCTCTTTGTTGATCCTTGAATGGAAAGGGACTATGTGTGGTATTTGTATGGTTTGTTAGGTAATAGGTAGTCTCTTTGCTAGTATAATGTTTTATTTTTTATTTTTTTCCTAGTTTATCGTTTTTTTGTTGTTTTTGATGATATAAGTTTGACCTTAATGCTTGTTTTTCATTTGATTTTATTGAGATTAGCTGAATTTTGTTGATGGATATTTGATTATGATTTTTTCATAGTATTAGTCTACACTGAAAACCAACATTAGTGCTCAATCAATACAGCCAGAAAATTCCACATCCTCTGAAAAGTCTAAAACGCTCAAGAATATAATATGAAAAGTCTAAAGGGGAAAACACCTTCAGGCTTCAGTGAAGTTTTCTATGATGATGATCTCGTACTTGTTCTATGATCTTAGCTTTAGTATTATGATCGTGAGTCATGACACTGTGTCGACTTGCCTAAACATGCCCTTAGAGCTTTGTTTCTTGAGGCAAGAGAGTGTTAGTAGCTAATAATTTGGTGACATCAAATCTGTTCTTATCCTAATAGATGATTTGTTTTAAGGTAACATGATTTTCCCTTCCCCCATGTGGTTGAGCAAGTATGAAATCAACAGACCCACTTATTTAAATAAATTAATATTCTATAACACTTTTATAGTAGTCTATTCTGAATCCTAGTATATCCAAGTCTATTGTCTAGTAGTTTATATAAAAATTCAATAAGTTCTGATCATTTTGAATTAGGTCTAACCCATTCTGCTTATTAGGGTGATCTTCAGTTTTGGTTGAAAGGTCGAACCCATTCTGCTAGCTAACTGTTGTTTCTGCTAACTGCTAACTGCTGCTAATAAGTTACATGTTCATGTGATGTGCAGTGGCCTTTTATATGATTATCTTTTGGGGTTTAAGAACTTTTCTCATCCTCGTCTTGCACATATCTGTCTAAGTGTAAGCTCTAAATTCTGCTTGACCTAAAACAAATTACTCCGAGAGTCTTTAGTTGTAATTGTTTTTGTTTCCCCTTAAATTGTTGTTGCCTCGTGTCTAAATTGCTTACTGCTAAGTGCTAACTGCTAACTTCTGTTGATGCTAATGCTACTGCATTAATTGCCGCTAACTGCTAACTTCTGGTGCTGCTAAGTGCTAACTGCTAACTTCTGATGCTGATGGTGCATGGTTCTATTGGATGCAGGTCTTGATGGTCGTTGGAGCTGGACGGGGGCCTCTTGTCAGAGCATCTTTAGAGGTTGGTCCAGATATGTATCTGTGCGAATTCGCTGCCCGCTCGTACTGCTTGTCTTTTCTTGTGTTGCTGGAAGAATGAGCTCTTGGTTAGGTAATATCCTCTTATCCAAAGGCCCGAAAACAAGATAAACCTCTTTGAAAGGGATTCTTTATTTCACTAAAAAATTATGAAAGAAAGGGGATTTGCCACTGCAGGGACATTATAGGTGTTTTCTAGTCTTATGATGGATACATTCACTCGCTTTTCATATCATAAAAGTTTTAGCTTGATCCTTATTTGTAAGTCCAGAGCAATGTTAAACTATGCCTCATTAAAGCCTCGTTTAGTTAATGCTATCTTGTTGAGATAAAATGATCTTCGAACTCCCTCCAATTGTGTCCACTAGTGGAAAAACAGTCATTTGCGTCGGTCATTTAAGCCCATTTACGTCGCACCAATGTGCGACGCAACTGGCTGCGACGCAAATGAAAAAAGTCATTTGCATCGCACTTTTGGGCGATGTAAATAAGAGTCATTTACGTCGCAGATTAGCTAACCTGCGACGCAAATGACCTTTTTTTAACATGCTGAAAAGTCATTTGCGTCGCAAATTAGCTAAAACTGCGACGCAAATGACTTTTTTTAAAACATGCTGAAAAGTCATTTGCGTCGCAGATTAGCTAAAGTGCGACACAAATGACTTTTCAGCATGTTAAAAAAAAGTCATTTGCGTCGCAGTTTTAGCTAATCTGCGACGCAAATGATATTTCAACATGTTTAAAAAAAAGTCATTTCCGTCGCAGTTTTAGCTAATCTGCGACGCAAATGACTTTGGATATTCTAAAAAAAATGAGCTGCTGGTTTTATTTAATCCACAAATTAAATTAAATCAGCAGCTTTCAATACTACCAAAACACCAAATGCACACATAGTGATATTCAATTTAAACAAAATTCCAGAATGAAAAAAGTTATACTTCAAATACACAAACTACTAAGTACTAACCAGTATTCCAGTCACAATAAAATAGAATTTCAACTTGTAAACAATCTGAATTTTCTAAAAATATGCATATTTACACACAAATACCAACCATAACACCAAAATCAAAGAAGCTGCTATTATGTTGCAAATAGTCTGAATTTTCCTCTCAGACACAAGTCACTATACAGAAGTATGAGCCAGCTGGTGACATTACTGCTTTGCTGATTTCTTTCTCTGTAAGCTTCAAAAAAGTTGACACAAAATACACATCAAATGACATACAATTCCAGAAGAAAAAATTGATAATAATCAGATGTTTCTGGTCATAATATCTAGAGATTCAAAATGACAGAAATAAAACCAGGAAGACAAAGATTAAAAAAAAAAATGTTAGTTCAAGCTTATATAAATCCAGCAGTTCAGTATCGTGCTCCTGGCCTTATGTTTCTAACTTGATGCTATATTTTTCGCTGTAAACTTGCTAGTCATTATCTGCTTGCACACTCTTTACCTCTTTAGATTATTAGAATCTCGCCTGAGAATGACTGATTACATTCCCATTAATTGAATGTAATGAATGAACTTGCAGTTTTGAATTAAGTCACATTTTCTCAACTTGCAGCAGTCATTTATCAAAAAATAACTTGCCGGTTCTGTTGAGCTAGTAACCCCAGGTAATGCTACTAATAACTAGTCATATTTCCATTCTCGTGGATAATTTTTCCTTGAGTTCACCTAGTTAATGATCCAGCTTCTCTTCCCCCCAGTTCCAAAGTTTCATCATTTAGTGTCAAGATGACAACATCTACCCATTTCTATTTAACATCTTCATCTAGTTAATGAAACCAGGGATTCACTAACCAGCAGGCAGGATATACTTCTGTTGTTGACAATCTTTATAGCTGTGGGCCTGTGTGAAGGGTGCTAATCTGCTTATAACCCATTCTAATTCCATTCTAGAAAATCTGTAATTAGGTGGGATATAGTTGTCTGTGTTACTGGTGTAGGCTTCTATGAAGTAACTTAACAAAATTGAATAGAAATAGTAGTATAAGCTTTGCACTGACTTTTAGAAAGTAAGAAACCAAAGCAACTAATCCCCCTGTGAAAGTGAATTGTCGTATAAATTATTTTAACACAACTAATGATAATTTCATTTTAGAATAAGATCAATAAGATCTACAAAAAAATATTGCATAATTCCAATCCATTAGTTCTAACATTGTAGTAAAACCAAACAATTTGGAACCTGACATAGAAAAACCCCTAAAACCCCTAAGTAACCAAATCTAAACCATCATTCACACCTTCCATAGTGCAAAACATTGTCTTTTCTTACAAGAAAGTTCTGATCAGATCAATTCTTATTATTTCTGATCAGATCAGTTCTGATCAGTTCTGCCTAGGTTTGGATTTTGTCTGGGTTTTTTTTTTCTGTTCATCTTGAATACCCATCTAAAAGGATACTTTAATTTGTTGACTTAAATTTTATTTTAAAGTTACCGCATTGAAAGGTTATAGGTAAAGGGGGACTATTTTGGGAAGGGGCAATTAATAATTGGTATTATATATTTTGAATAATTATCAGTTATGATTATTTTGAGAATACCACTAGTAGTTTGGATTATTGTTGTTAATTTTCCCTTGATTTTAAAATATGTTCATAAAGCTTTTTATATATATTTGACATATTAAATTTTCTTTGCAGATTATTGACGATTAAGTGGTAATAGTAAATGTAGATCAAGAGATGAACAAGTTATCTTGAAGCTAAGCTAGCATAAAGATAGGTTTACTATAATTAGTTTGTTCGTAGTCAGGAAGTTGTTTTTATTTAGTTTTGGACTATCTTGTAGAAAAAATGATGCTAGTTAGAAAGTTATTTTTGTTTTAAAACTCTGCGAATTAATTTAATGTATAAATTGTTATCATTTTTTCTAAATTAACTATGTTATCGCTAAGTATATATGAATCAAAGTATAGTATGACGTGGTTATATATATATGTTGTTTTATGATAATGTACGTAGTAAGTTAATACTTGTATTTGATTATGATTATCTATGGTCAATATGAATTTTTATAGATAATTCCTGATTTTAGATTAATTGATATATATATACATGAAAAAAATAATATGATGGAAATTGTGACGCTCCAAAGGGTCTAACTTATTTTGGAGGGAATGGGGAGAACTCGTACGAAAGTAAAGATAGGGACTCTAATAAGAGTCTATATATTTCGGGTGCGAAAAGCATCGCTATATGGTGGATAGTGGCGGAGAAATGCGTCTATAAGCGTGCAAATAGTTACGCTTTTTTTAGTCTAAATATTGCGACTACCTATAGAGTTCCTATATCCTAAATAGTGGCTGCGAAATACATCGATATTTTTTGCAAATTGTGACGCTCTAAAGCGTCGGTAAATAGCGACTACCTATAGAGTCCTTATATCCAAAATAGTGGCTGCGAAATACATCGATATTTTTGCAAATTGTGACGCTCTAAAGCGTCGGTAAATAGCGGCAATGAAAATTGCGACCCTTTACCAGAGCGTCGCTATGTGAAATAGCGACACTATTTTCCGTCGTAATTTGACCCAAAAAGCGTCACAATGTGCCGCGTTTTTTTGTAGTGTTTGTCATTCGACAAACTAAGGCCCAAGTATAGATATATGTTTCATTGTGATTTATTCAAATGAGACACAAGGGTATTGTTTCTACCACGGATTTTTGAAAACATAATGTTTGTTTGCTCGAAATAATGTCCTTTTGGAGATTCGTTTCCAAAATGACAAGTGGGAGAAAATAGACCTCGAAAGTCTTCGAGGCGAACAACAAACATAAACGGACATTCCGGAGGCTTTTCGAAGTGCTTCAGAAAATCCAAACTTATTCTTTAAGGACTTTAGAAGTGGCTTTAAAGAATAGACATCTCTTAGAAGACTTTACAAGTGCTTCAAGGAGAACAGAATATTCAAAGGACTTTCAAGTGGCTATTGATATTCTATTGTTTGATGTTCTATACCCAAGTAGGCATAGAGTTCAAGTAACTTAAACTATGAGATTCTTCTATTAGATAGTGAAGAAACATGGAGTTCAGGTCACCGAAGCTATGTGATTCTTCTATTAGATAGTGAAGAATCCTACAACTTGCAGTCAAACTATTATCATGTAGATTAATGAGTTTTTGACCTATAAGAAAGCTATGACGAAACCCAGATTCCCTAAAATGTTTAGAGGCCATATATAGACTCAAATGTTTTAGATGGTTAGAGGCCATAAAACATACTCAATGTTTTGATGACAAAATTGAAATTTTGTTGATTTGCAAGAATAGTTTCACACCTATTGGTTGCAAGTTTGTTTTAAGGATAAAAACCATCAAACATGAAAATGAATTCACAACACAAAGCTAGATTAGTTGCTAAAGGTTACAAGAAAATTCATGGCATGGATTGTGTTGAAACCTCATGCATAATCGTAATGCTCAAGTATAAATCAAGCAATAATTGCATATTGGTACATATGGCAATTGGATGACAAAACGTATTCCTCAATCAAATGTTGGAATAAACTATGTACATGGTATGTCATAGGATTTGTGGATCCAAATAAATGCTTGAAAATGAAAGCTAGCTTATAAAACCTAAGTACAGATTTAAGCAAGCAACTGGGAATTGGAACTGTATCTTAGTGAAGCTAATAAGTATTTTAGTTTCATAAAATATACATGATTCCCATAGATATATAAGAAGTTTAGTGAGAGTACGTAAAACTTAATTGGTCCTATGTGTATCACACACATATCTCTCTATTGTGAAATAACATTCAAATGCTGATGACTTAGATTTGAAATTATTCATCAATGATGGACCATGGCGAAACTTAGTACAAACTGGGTATTAAGATCTATTTACAAAGATCTTATAATATTGTTTTAGATTAAGTAATGGCATTTACTAAATCAAACACGAAAGACTCCATTTGAGACATTCGGCCCCATATGAATAAATCTAAGTAATGAATGTTTGAACTATGTATAAGAATTTACTAAGTTAAACATCAAAGGATCGAAATGAGATTCTTAACCTATATTATATGTCAAAGAATTTAGCTGGAATTAGTATCTACTGAAACTAGATGACCTAAAGTTACATGAATAGAATTCAATTGGGAATTATTCTGCAAAAGAATTTATCATGTATGATATAATATGAGGGTCGCCAAAAACGTATCGTATGGCTTTAGGCATGACGAACATATACCAATCTCTATTGATCTAAGTGAAGATCAACTAGATTGAGATCAAGAATACTTATGGTACTTGAAAAAGTACATAGGAATAGTGAAGGAAAAGAATGCCCTTGGTCCAAGTATGCATTTAATGATAAGTCTAATAAATGCGGTTCAGTATTAATTGACAAGTTAATAATTCAGTGAGATCAAGTGAGCTGAATGCCTAGCTAGAGGCCGCTTCAGTTCAAGTGGAATTAATGATATTAATCCACAGCTTACTCTTCACTGAACTCGCTGGGTCACACAAATAGTATGTAAATGGATCAAGTATTTAATGGAATTAAATACTCCATCTATGAATATTCGGAATCGACGGATCTTGGTTTCAGTGGGAGCTGAGATCGTCAAAGGCAAGTAAATGAATACTCCGGAAACGATGATATTGCCGGAAACGGAAATATGGATCGTATCAGAAATATAAATATTATCCAAGTCGTAGATGTTGCCGGAAACGGAAACATGGTACGTATCAGAAAATATTATCGGAAATGGAAATATTATCGGAATCGGAAATATTGCCGGAAACGGAAATATTGTCTGAATCGGAAATATTATCGGAATCGGAAAATAATTCCGGAAACGGAAATATTAAATATTTGTTCGAAACGGAAATTAATTCCGGAATCGGAAATGTTAAATATTGTTCGTATCGGAAATGAATTCCGGAATCGGGAATTTAATCGGAAAGCGTATCGTACGAATTAGCATCGGACGAGGCTTGCTAGACGAAGGCCCAGCACGAAGCCAGGCCAACGCCCAACAAGCCACACGCATCCAACACGCCAAGTGCTAGACCAGGCCCAGCGCAAGGCCAGGCCCAGCCAAGCCTTGGCGCGCGACAAGCTCAGCGATGGGCTGCGAGCATGGGCCTCAGCGTTGTGCGCTCGGCGTGGGCTGCAAGGCTTGCGTGCGGGCGTGCGGTGCTTGTGCGCTGCTCGTGTGCGTGACGAATCCTAATGCTATCGGAATTCGTGCATTGATTAAATCCTAATCCTAAAAGATTAAATTTATTACTTAGAGATCTAATAGGATTCTATTTAATAAATTAGTATTCTAACAGGATTCGAATTCCTTTTCCATAGTCCTATAAATATATGCCTAGGGTCATAATTATAGGCACGAGTTTTCAATAAGTATTCATACAATAAAACAGTGATTTTTGAGCAGAAAAATCAGTTACTTTCTTGCCCCATAATAGCCGAAATTTATAGTACCTTAAGGGCGATTCTAGTTGGTCAATCTTAAGGCGGATCCGGACGTGTTGTGGACTATCTACGGAGGGACGACACTTGGAGTCCTAAAGACTTGTTCTTGTTCGGTTCGGGCGCAGCTAAGGAAGGCACTCTACAAAGTGTATGCATCTGAATTATGCTAAATGATTATGTGTAAATAATATGTTTCCTGGCATTAAGGTTTTCCGCATGATTTATGTTTTGTCATATGTATCATAACCTCACAGTGGTATCACGAGCTTCTTATTATTTACATAATCTAAATTGCATGACATGGTTAAATTTTACAAATTTGCAAAGAATTAAAAGGGGTGATTAATTTTCGTAATTGTTAATTAATTGCAAATTGCGTATATTTAATTATATGTACGCAGTTTTTCGGCAGTTTCTTCGTTACTCATCCGAATCGAGTGATTTTTGTGTCAATTCCGCATGTAAAAGGCATTCTAAAATTTTGACAAAAATAGTACTTTTCGGCCGAACCCAGAATTCCCAAATTCGAAGCCTAACTATGACTTTTCGGAGGTTTTAGTTTTCTGAACGCAAAAGTTTGTAAATTTAAGATGTTAAATTGAATATTTGCGATTCTTGTTGATAAATCTTGAGTTTTTGATTGACCTACAGTATATGTTTAACAAATTTGAATGCCTAGACTTGTTAATTATACAACCTAATTTGTAATTATGATTAATTTGTTGAAATTCGAATAATTTAGAATTGATTTGTTTTTCATAATTAATTAATAATTTAATTAAGTATCCATGATTAAAATCCACCATAAAAATTGTTAATTTTTGATAAATTTTAAATTTTTATGACCTAGATTTGAATCCATGTTAATCGGAAATTAATTGATTAATAAATTTTCGATTTTTCGCCCTAAAATTATGAAATTAATATGATTAATTAATTTGTAATAGATTCTAAATTAAAAAAAAATAATATTTTCATAAAATTCGCTCATAAATGTTGCACGCACAAAGCAAAGGACGCTACGTGTTACCCTTAAGGGGTGTTGTATAGTGCGGGCACGCGACGACGAGCAAGGGAGCTCGTCGCCCGTGCGGTACGAATGCAGCGAGCAACCAAGGCAGGGCGCGCGCACGAGGCAAGGGAGCCTGGGCATGTGTGCTGTGTGCTATGGGCGAAGGGCGAGAGTTGGGTCGCCCAGCGATCGCTGCTCTGCGCACCAACGAGCGCTGCCTCGCCACGAGGGCTTGCTTGCGCCTAGCGAGCGAGCACTCCTTCGGTAGCTGCTGCAATGCATGCAGGCGAGCAGGCTGCGCGCAAGCGTGGCTTGGCTTGCTGCATTTGCGCGTGGCTGCTGCTGCGATGTGCCATGGGCGTGCGATCGGTCGTGCACACGATGGGGATTGGGCGCAAGCCCAAGTGCTCGTCGTGTTACGATTGAGTCGTTTTGAATTTTAATTTGAAATTTTCAGTTCGGAAATAATTTTAATTAATTTTAAAATTAATAATTTAAATTGTTTTCTCGGATTTTAATTTTGAATATTATAATTATTATAAATTTTAATTTATACGAATTATTTTACTAAAATTAAACCTTGAATTAATTTAAATTCATTTAATTAAACTGGAAAATAAATTAAATAAATGGATTCGGTTAGACTAGAAGTACATTTTAATTAAAATTAGTATGTTTCCGGTTAGACTAGAAGTACATTTTTATGTTTAAAATTAGTAAAGCATATAAAGTTATTGGTTTAAGTGGGAGCAATTTTAGTCATAAACTCCTGATTAGGTCTACAAATCCTTTAAGGTTAAACAACTTGATTAGAATTAATAAGGACTGAATAATTGGTAGATTATTGGTGCCCTTGATTAATTGCTGCAAATATTTATGTGATGCATACAACGTGGTTTACTAACCAGCTATGTGGGCCATTCATGATAATGAATGGGTGAATGGTATATATTGTATATGTACTGTTTTGCAGGTTATGAAGTGACTAGTATGGCCCAAATAGGATAGAAAATATGGTCTGCGTACCATTAATTTGAATGTAATATTGGTCTAAAGTACCAAATTTTATTGCTTTTAAATATGGTCTGCGTACCATCAAATAGTTGTAATTAGTTTAATTATAGCTGATCCTATTTGAAGAAAATGGCGCCTCCCATGGTGAAATTCAAGACGGAGTTTCCAATCCATTTTCAAGACGGACTTTGAAGTTGAAGCTTCAAGATGAAGTCGGGCCATACTAGATCACATTTATCTTATGCATGCTTTAAGTTATTTATTGCTTTTAAATATGTCTTAAATATGCATGAGATTGTGGCTTGATTATGTTGCATGATTAAGGATTTTAGTTCACTTAAAATCGAACCAACATAGTAAGAGCCTTAAGTTCCAAAGCTTAAAAATTGAGTTAAAAGGTGCCATGCCAAAATAACACTTACTTGGATAACCTTTACATCAATCTAGTAATAGTTTTACGCTCAGCGAGGTGTTACTTATTGATCCTAAAGGGGTAAGGTACACAAATAATTGTGAGTACATGTTAGTTTTGGTGAAACTAGACGATATAAGTAAGGAGTCCTTTTATGTCGTGGCAAATTCGATAGGTTTACCTAATAAGTTCTTAGCCGTACCTATCAACCAAGAGTAGTTTCTAGACTATTAGCAAAAGGCTTTTGCTTACCTAAAATATTTTAGAATTGAGTCAAAATACATAATGTGCTTAATTCTTCAATGATTTAAGGGTCTTGGAATCATTTTATTCACACCTGCCGGAACAATAAAATCGAATAAAATGCTAATGACTTGTTTGAATTACATGATTGCTTTAATTTTCAAGTTATTATTCATGATAAATGTTTAGCCTTTGCATGCTTCAATGTATGTTTTAATTATTGTTTATAATTAAATATCTTGCACTGCAGTAAATCCTTTTAGAATGGTAACAGTAAATTTCCTCGATTGGTAATGAATCCAAGAAATGATTCACGGAAATGAGAGAAAATGAGCAATTTAAAATGTACGTTTCTTTTAGCGACTTTTATGGTTGTTTTTGAATATCAAAATCTAATGGCGAACCGATTGGTGCTTGTGGATTCAAAAATACAATGTAGTTTTGAGATCATAAAGCATTGAGTTTAAACGCTCAGCTTTACCGATGGTTAACAACCTAATATCTTTGTCCGTTTAATTCTCGAATGAGTCTAGTCCCTAGACATTCGAATAGATCGATGCTTAGAGAACTTTAGAAGCCTCTGGTAAGATCATCTAGTTGAAACTTAATATTCAACATAAAATGGTAAGAACCTTGTTGGAGTGACATTGGACATGTCTAACAAAGTATAAAAGTCAACACTAAAGAATTCAATTCTTAAGACTATAAGAAAGGGCACAAGAAATAGGAAAACAAAGGAACAAATAAAGGAATTTACAATTCCGTTTCTACCTATAAGTTTATGTTTAAAGAGCAGTAACCTAGCAATCAAACTTCCTTGGTATCATATACCGCTTGAGGTTCTTACTTCGGTAATAACTCAAACAATGGAAGCTAGGATACACTAATGACCTACAAGTGAGAAATGAAGCATGGCAATGCTACATTAGTTGTAGGGTCATCTAGTTTGTTTTAAGTCCTTTCAAAGGCTGGAAATTAATGGCTATTTTGTTCCATAATCAGCATACCTAAATTTCTACTTCAAACACAGAAAGACTCACATTCAGAAGAACGAAAACAATGCTTGTTTGTTTGTTTATTTGAATGAAATGGTCATTTACGGTTTGAGTCAATATGCTTGATTAAAAACAAAAAACTCTTTAACAATAAAAACTTTACTAGGTTCAAATCAACCCCTTGATTTGAGTTCCACTAATCTTTGCCATTGTTGCTTAGACCATATCAACAAGTTAACATTCATAAGCTCTATTTCGATGGACTTTTAAAAGTTGATTGATTTCTAGATCAATTCAAGACAAGCTAGTCTTACTTGTTGAAAGTACCAAAATATATGAACTATTGTTAGAAAGTCTAGACAATAGAGTTCAAAGCTAAAGAAAGATTTTATGACTTTATTATTTCACCTAGATTTGAGTTAAAATGGGTTTATTTACTCAAAGTGATATAAATTTGAATCTGTTTAGCTAGTTCAAAGATTCAGAAGTATAAAATCCACTTGGCAAGAAATCAAAAAAATCTAGGTTAGATCATGACGATGACTACTTTAAAACCAAATATGATCATCAATGATTGTGCGTTGTAATTTCACGATCGAGAGCCATAAGATATGAAATATCTACGTTGGAATGATCGAAGTCAATTAGTACTTGATTCGATAAATGATGAATCATAAAGACTTTTCCTGTAATTTCTAAAACTAAATGCTCAACTACCACCAAACTAAACCAAATTCGTCAAAGCTATTGAAAAGCAATTTCAGAATATCTTTTCATAATTATATATCTAAAGAGTTGCTAAACTCAGTGGGAGCATAGTGTTTGTTATTCAACAAACTAAGGCCCAAGTATAGATATATGTTTCATTGTGATTTATTCAAATGAGACACAAGGGTATTGTTTCTACCACGAATTTTTAAGAGCATAATTTTTGTTTGCTCAAAATGATGTCCTTTTGGAGATTCGTTTCCAAAATGACAAGTGGGAGAAAATAGACCTCGAAAGTCTTCGAGGCGAACAACAAACATAAACGGACATTCCAGAGGCTTTTCGAAGTTCTTTAGAAAATCTGAACACGTATTTTTAGGGACTTTAGAAGTGGCTTTAAAGAATAGACATCTCTTAGAAGACTTTACAAGTGCTTCATGGAGAACAGAATATTCAAAGGACTTTCAAAGTGTCTGTTGATATTCTATTTGTTTGATGTTCTATACCCAAGTAGGCATAGAGTTCAAGTCACTGAAACTATGAGATTCTTCTACTAGATAGTGAAGAAAAATGGAGTTCAGGTCACTTAAGCAATGCGATTCTTCTATTAGATAGTGAAGAAGCCTACAACTTGCAGTCAAACTATTATCATGTAGATTAATGTGTTTGTGACCTGTAAGAAAGCTATGACGAAACCCAGATTCCCTAAAATGGTTAAAGGCCATATATAGACTCAAATGTTTTAGATGGTTAAAGGCCATAAAACATAACCAATGTTTTGATGACAAAATTGAAATTTTGTTGATTTGCAATAATGGGTTAAGACCTATTGGTTGCAAATTGGTTTTAAGGATAAAAACCATCAAACATGGAATTGTGTTCACAACAAAAAGCTAGATTAGTTGCTAAAGGTTACAAGCAAATTCATGGCATGGATTGTGTTGAAACCTCATGCATAATCGTAATGCTCAAGTCTATAATTCAAGCAATGATTGCATATTGGTACATATGGCAATTGGATGACAAAACATCTTCTTCATTCAAATGTTGGAAGAAACTATGTACATGGCATGTCATAGGATTTGTGGATCCAAATAACTACTTGAAAAGGAAACCTAGCTTATGAAATCTAAGTACAGATTTAAGCAAGCAATTGGGAATTGGAACTGTATTTTAGTGAAGCTAATAAGCATTTTAGTTTCATAAAATGTACATGATTCTTATAGATGTATAAGAAGTTTAGTGGGAGTACATAAAACTTAATTGGTCCTATGTGTATCACACACATATCTCTCTATTGTGAAATGAAATTCAAATGCTAATGACTTAGATTTGAAACTATTCATCAATGACGGACCAAGGCGAAACATGGTGCATACTGGCCGGGTATTAAGATCTATTTACAAAGATTTTATGATATTGTTTTAGATTAAGTAATGGCATTTACTAAATCAAACATGAAAGACTCCATTGGAGATATTCAACCCATATGAATAAATCTAAGTAATGAATGTTTGAACTATGTATAAGCATTTACTAAGTTAAACATCAAAGGATCTAAGTGAGATTCTTAACCTATATTATATGTCAAAGAATTTAGCTGGATTTAGTATCTATTGAAACTAGATGAGCTAAAGTTACATGAATAGAATTCAATTATTCTGCAAAAGAATTTATCATGCATGATATAATATGAGGATCGCCAAAAATGTATCGTATGACTTTAGGCATGACGAACATATACCAATCTCTATTGATCTAAGTAAAGATCAACTAGATTGAGATCAAGGAAAACTTATGGTACTTGAAAAGGTACATAAGAATAGTTCTTGATTCAAGGAAATAAAGATATGCTAAATATTGATGCTACACGCATAAACAATGGCAGAGGATCAAGCAAGATTCCTTTGGAGTTAACCATTGACAAAGACGAGCTAAAGAGCATCGTGTTTTGAAATGGCAACATGGATTGGAGACCATGAGTTGTTGCGTGGGAATTTAAATATTAATTTCTATGTTCTGAGATACAGATGGAAAGTCTTCCACACATCTATGGACTGCTTGGATAAGTAAATCCAAACAAAGCATCACTAGCAACCTAAACAGTTGAAGTAAACACTACAAAAAAGAGGTACATATTGAGACGGAATTATTGTGACGGTCTAACAAAGAGTCGCAAGGAAATTGGGGCGCGAATATTAATTTGTAAATTGCGACGCTTTAGAGAGCCGCAAAATATTTCGAAGTTCTAAAGCGTCGCTATTTACAAAAAAAAAGACACGTGTGTTGCACGTGTTTGTGAGGCAGCAATGCAACTGAATTTTTGGGCAAAAAATCCCGCCTAACTCTCTGTTTTTTTCGCAGAATCCCGCCTAACTCTCAACCCACCTCCCACGTTTCTCTCAACCTCCTCCCACCGACATACCTTGCTGAAACTAACCACCCTCGTCAGATTTCCGATGAATTCGTATCTCTCCTCCTCACCTTCAGCACCGGCCATTAACGAATTCCATGAATTCCGTCTTCAACCTTTACGTTAGCAAAGTCAAATCTCCCAGTATAAGCTATGTCACTCCTCATCCTATAAATTCATGAAAAATCCCAATTATTGAATTCACAATTCGCTCAACAAATTCAAGATAAATTCGTTGCTCTCTCTGGTTTTTAATTGGAGAAATTCAAGCATACTCTGGTTTCTTAATTGCTGCTTCATCCTCGGTGTTGCCGGATATATTCGCCAGGTATTTTTGGTCTGCTTCACGCCTTCACTATTTGATTTTTATCATATAACAATGTTTAGGTTTGATTCACTATTTTAATTTCCGTCATATATTGTTAATTCACGTTTTTTCATGTCAATTTCTAATGTCAATCATATGCCTTTAAGTTTTCCATGTTATATTGCATCCTTAATTCAAGAAAAAAACTAGAATGGGTCTTCTTAGTTTCTGTGATTTTCTATATACCGCTTACAGAGTGTTTGCTATTTCATTTATTTTAGTTTTCAATTGCAGATAGTTGGTAATTTGGACGATAGTTGGAAAGTGGTGAACGTCTGACTTCTTCTTCCGTGTTGTTACTACTGTAGGTATTGTCTATCTATTTCTAATTTTCATAGTTTTAAATTTGCAACTTTTAGTTGGCCTAGAATCTTTGAAATTTGGATACATGGCAATGCTTTGTATAAAGACACACAGACATTTAGTGAGATTTAGGTGATAATCTCTGACCAAGATATCTGGTACTTAGTATGAAAAATCTGTTGTCAATCTTTAAGACACCTAGCTGTACTTGGTTAGTTTAGGTTGTCTTTAGTGAGAAACTTGGTGCATCAAATGAGCATGTTGGATGAGTTTGCAAAATTATTTGTCGCTATAAAACTTATACTAATTATTTGAACCCTTTCACTTAGCATTTTCTACTGTTATCTATAACTTCTTTTGAGGCTACACTGTTTTCTGTGACTGATTATGTGAAATGTGTGACCGATGGACTGACTGTAAGTAGAAAAGAACTGAACAAACTTTGCACAAAACAGAACTGAGCTTTACAAAGCAGAACTTAGTATTAGGCGACTGATAAGCTCATTGTCTGTCTGTCATCGTTATGTTAAGCTACTGCATGCTTTCTATATGTCATAACTGTAGTATTAGGTAGTGGCAGTGTATCGCAGTGTTAAATATCTTATCTTATCAGCACTTTGCTTGTCTTTATTATAAATTTCTTTGCCTTTCCCTGCTTTAGTTGGCACCAAATATAGGTTTGACTACCAGTTGTATGGAGTAAGGAATAAACCTATGCAGTAAGCACCCTAATCTGAATATATGCAGTTCAAAACACAGAGAAGTGAGAGTAGCTTTGAACTATAGCTTAACTGAGTTAAGGGATAGACCATCCGGTTTTGATTTTTGAACTGTCATAGCTGGGATGATAAACTCAGATAACCATTTCTGAGTTTCTATCATCCGGTTTTGAACTGTCATAGCTAACCAAATATTATCTTATCAGCACTAGCTTATTGTTTATCTGGGTTTATCATGCCAAGTTGAGAGTAGCTTTGAACTATAGCTTATCATCCGGTATTATTTATCTTAGTTTGCAAAATTATTTGTCACTCTAGAAAGATCAAGCGCCAACTGGTGGACAACCTTAAAAGCTAGCTTCTTCCTTCGATTATCAATGAGGTATTTCTTTAGGGCACCTCTAGGAAGATATTTCACAACAACACATCAGATATTACTAGGGATGCTAATTAGGCCACTTTCTGTTTGTATTTGTAGTCCTGAGGCCCCCATCTTTGCCCCAATAAACTGCAGCATGCATAAATGGTTTTTATGACTACGAGCTTTGATAATAACATATCAGTTAGTTTCAACATGTATCGAGTTAAAAGTAACAGTAGCAAATTTTTGAGATGGATGGTTTGGCCACACTTTAGGTTCTATTGTTAGAAAGAACGACATTGTATTCTTCTGTTGAATTATTTTGAACTTGCGAGTAAGGGTTTATGGAATTATGGTAAAGAGTCGTTACCTAGCTTTTTTTAGTGCTTCTCTATAGAGCTGTTTAGAGTATTTTTTATTACATACCTGAACTTTTTATCTCTATTGATTTTAGAAAATAGATCATGCATTACATGACAATAGATCATGCATTACATGACAATAGATCAGTCCTAGGCTATTTACGACATAGAAAATAGATCAGTCCTGCTCTGATCAATCCTGATCAGATCAGTCCTGATCGGATCATTCCTGATCAAACCAGTCCTGATCAATCCTTACTGATCCATCCTGATCAGTTCTGATCAGTTCACTTCTGATCAGTTCACTTCTTCTCCTGATTTGTGTTGGTGTTGTTTAGGTTTAATTACTTTATCCCACACATAAATAATGTAATTGGAATTGGAAAACATCCCAATTTATGTTGGTTTGCTAATATAACTATCGAACCTTAACTATATACATCATGTGTTGCGCATAACCGGGAAAAAATGGGAAACATTAACAGAAAACATTTTAGAGGCTATGCAATTGCACCGGATAGGAGTGTTTCACTAAATCAGTTCAAGCTCAATCATGAGATTATCGTTCTATTTGAATAACTCTATTCTTAACAAATTAATAGAATCTAATCCAAAATTGTGATTACTATTCTTATTTCATTATTCAAACAAACACTAGCTAAGAGCTTAAGAAGTGGAGTAATACATACTGATTGCTACGGTGTACAAGTTATAAATAATTGATCGTGGAATTGATGAGTCATAATAGAAGAGTAATCTATAATGACTAATATTTAGATTAGACATAACAAGGTAGGATTAATATTATTATAAAACTTTTGGGAGTCTTTTTAATTATGTGTTGTGTTCTGTCAACTTCCTTGAATATGAGATAATATGGCTGCTTAATACGGAGTATGGTGATCACTTTTGAGTAATAAATGGAATAGCTAGCTTTCTATGGACTGTGACACTTGCACTCTCAGACGACATAGAAAATAGATCAGTCCTGATCAGATCAGTCCTGATCAGATCAGTCCTGATCAGATCAGTCCAGATCAGTCCTGATCAGATCAGTTCTGAACAGTCCTTACTGATCAATCCTGATCAGTCCTGATCAGTTCACTTCTGATCAGTTCACTTCTGATCAGTTCACTTCTGATCAGTTCATTTCTGATCAGTTCACTTCTGATCAGTTCACTTCTGATCAGTTCACTTCTGATCAGTTCACTTCTGATCAGTTCACTTCTGATCAGTTCACTTCTTCTCCTGTCCCTCTACGTTCACCACTATCTCCTTTCTCTCTCCTCTGGTATTTTTGTCGCCCCACAATAACGACTTTCGTAAACTCAATTGCTTGATCCCCTTATCGCGGAGTAGATTGCAGATAATATTTGCTTTTACTTTCCATGTAGAAAAAACACCCTTCTTTGACCTGCGCTTAGCCCATTGCTTCCCTACATTTGTTCATTTTCATGGAGCATTCATGGTCATGAATTGATATGTTTGTAGTGTTTTCTGTTTAAGTTGATAACTTCATCTACTATATTTTTTAGATTTTAAATTCCTGATAATGTTGTTGTCCTTATATTTTGACCATAATTTATCAACATTATCAGGTTTCGCCGACCACACCGGATCAAGGTTTCCTGTGATTCTTTAGCGTTGTTCGTAGGTTCGTGCATCAGTTCGTGCGTTGCTACACCGGTTCAAGGTTTCCTGCAAGTCTTTAGCGTTGTTCGTAGGTTCTGCATCGGTTCGTACGTTGCATATGCTCTTTGATACTAGAGGTATGTATACTATAAAGTCCCTTTTAGGTTTTTTATTGGACAATTGTTATTTCCCTAATTTTGTATGGACAAGGGTGGGCTACAACTCTGCAAGTTAGGTTTGTTAAGTGTTAGAATATAATTTCCGTGGCTTTACATTTCCTCGATGTCCAATATATATACAATGAGCATATACCGACGTTTATTGTGCTATCATAACTTACGTCAATCATGCAAAAGTTGGATCTTTCTATTGTATTCCTGTTGATTTAATTTCAAATGTTTTGATATAATAGCTTCAAATTTGTAAGTACGTATTTTTGTTAGCTTTGGCATTTTGTGTTGGTATTGTTTGTCTAATTACATTATCCCCACTACATAATTTTGCTTAGCTTAATTACATTTAATCCAAGAAATTTTACCATAAATTCTGATTATGTGATGCCACGTTACTTAAGGTACTCTTACTCTTTTTAAAAAATGGATTTATATTGTTGTCTTCGTGTGAAGTTGAAAATATCACCTTGTGCGCTAAAATCACATGCTTTATTTTCCTTGCAAATTCATGTGAAGTTGAAAGTATGATCTTGTACGCAAAAAGAAAATATAATATGGAAGTGATATAGGGTAATAACTTTTAGAAGATGAAGATAGATCACAAATATTAGTCACTAAGGAAGAATGATTAAACAAAAAACCATAAGTTATGGTATGAATTAAGAAGAGTTGTGTACGGAGGTGTTATGTGACTTAAATTAATCTCGTGTGATATATCAAGGTTCTAAGAATGATTATAATATTTTAATAAGTACATATAAAAATTTCCTATTCTGCGACCGACGTATATTACTAATTACTCAACTAATTTCGTATAGATATGGATAAAAGTTGGATCGATCTACCCACTGGTCATCATGTATATATCGACGGTTGTATGGAATTTATTGAGTTTGCCAAGCAAGATCTAGTCGAAGGAAAAATTAGATGTCCATGTAAGAACTGTAAGGTAGAGAAATGGTTCTCCGTAAATGAAGTGGAGAGGCATATTTTGTTTAAGGGATTTTATAAGTCATATAAGGATTGGATTTTTCATGGTAAAGGGGATACGTTTCAGCGTATGTTTGAGAGTGATGGAGGGATTACTAGTGAAGGATCCCTTGATAACCAAAGTGGGTTTGTAGGTCGAGATAATATGGGAGGGCTATTAAGATCAGCATTTAGTGTTAATATGCCTCCCAATTGCCCAAATTTAGAAGCACGAGAGGATGATGAATGGATTGAGGAGCCCTTGGCCTATGACACAGATGTAGAATATGATTATTCTACAATAGAAGAAGATGTGACATATAAGAAGTTGCTTGAAGCTTCTGAGGAGAAATTGTACGAGGGGTGTATCAATTTTTCAAAGTTATCTTTTCTGTTACACTTGTTTCACTTGAAGTGTATGAATCACTGGTCCATAGAATCTTTCAATATGTTGTTGAAGCTAATTCTAGATGCATTTCCTCAAATACTTGATTTTCCCTCTTCTTATTATTACAGTAAGAAAATGATAAAAGACTTGGGCCTTGGGTATGAAAAGATTGATGCTTGTCCGAATAATTGCATGTTGTATTGGGGTGAATTTTTAAAGAAAGACAAGTGTCATGTTTGTGGTACATCGAGGTGGAAGAAAACTAAGGATAGGGGCAACGTTGTAAGTGATCAAGGTACGGATACTTGTAAGAAAGGTGTGCCAGCTAAGGTAATGCGATATTTCCCTCTTATACCGAGACTAAAAAGAATCTACATGTCATCATCAACAGCAGAAGATATGAGATGGCATGATACAGAGCGATTGGGTGAAGATGATAAGAAGATTTTAAGGCATCCTTCAGATGGCTTAGCATGGAAGGCATTTGATGAGCGTCACAGTGATTTTGCATTAGACCCTCGTAGTGTTCGATTAGGTCTCGCGAGTGATGGTTTTAATCCTTACCGTTTAATGAACACCACTTATAGTACGTGGCCAGTGATGTTGATTCCTTATAATCTTCCACCATGGTTATGTATGAAACCGTCTTCTTTCATTCTGTCCACGCTTATTCCTGGAAAATCAGGTCCCGGAAATGATATTGACGTGTATCTGCAGCCATTAGTGCATGAATTGAAATTGCTGTGGACAGGGGTTGAAGCTTTTGATGCTTTTGCCGGAGAGAAATTTAATTTGCGTGCGGCTTTGCTTTGGACTATTAATGACTTTCCCGGCTATGCAATGCTCTCTGGTTTAAGCACAAAAGGTTACAATGCATGTCCTATATGCTTAGATTCCACGCCTTCTGATAGATTTGGGAGCAAGATTTGCTATTGTAGCTATAGAAAATGGTTACCTGCAGATCACCCATATCGATGTCAAGGTGACAAGTTTTGTGAGAAGTTTGGAACTAATGAGTGGGGTAAAGCCCCATCTCGTCCTAGCGGCACTGATATATTGAGGCAGCAAGAAAAGGTGAAGCATGTTTACGGAAAGTCGAAGGCACCACCGAAAAAGAGGCAAAGAGGACACGATGATGACGATGATGTCCAAGATGAAAGTGACTTTGGTACCAAGAGAAGCATATTCTTTGATTTGGTGTATTGGGAGCATAATCTTCTAAGGCATAATTTAGATGTGATGCACATTGAGAAAAACGTGTCTGAGAATATTTTGGGAACTCTTCTTAGCATGGATAAGAGTAGAGATAGTAGGAATGATCGAGAAGCCCTTGAAGCATGGAGAATAAAGTCTCACCTTTGGCTGAGTACTAATCCTAACGGAGGTGAATGCATGCCTCCGGCTTCCTATTCTATGTCTACGGAGGAGAAGGAGAGGTTCCTAAATGTTTTGCAGAAAATTAAAGTTCCTGATGGATATGGATCCAACCTTTCTAGTTGTGTGAATATGAAGCAAAGGAAGTTGATTAACCTCAAAAGTCATGACAACCATGTTCTAATGCAGGATATCCTTCCCGTTGCCTTAAGGGCCTCTAAAGCTACAAAAGTAATTGACTTGTTGGCTAGATTGTCTTCCTTTTTCAAGAAGTTGTGCTCTACAACTATTGATCCAGATGATTTAGATGGTCTTCAAAATGAAATTATTTTAACTCTTTGTGAGTTGGAAAAGGAGTTTCTGCCTTCATTTTTCACAATCATGGTCCATTTGTTGATTCACTTAGTGGAGGAGGTTAAACTTGGTGGACCAGTGCAATACAGATGGATGTATCCCATTGAAAGGTTAATATCTTACACGTCTAAATTATATTCTTTTTATTTAATATTTCACATTTATCATATATTAAGTACAAATGTTTTATTTGAAAGGTACTTGTCCCATTTGAAATCACATGTAACCAATAAAGCCCAACCTGAAGGATCTATTGCAGAAGGCTTCCTTTTAGAGGAGACAATTAGGTTTTGTTCGAGATATCTTCAAGGTGTTAAGACCATTTTCAACATACCTAAAAGGATGGATGATGACATTCCAAATCCCAATGATTACTTGTTTAATTCTGGTGGTCGAGTTATTGGGAAGGAGGTCAGCATTCGCCTTGATGACAAAAGCTTAAAACAAGCTCATCGCTACATTTTGCTTCACTCTGATGATATAAAAGGGGATCTGGAGTAAGTATTATGTTGGTTTTCTTTTGAATTATCAATTGTTATAATAGATGATTTTTAATTTTGTTCTTCTTCCATGAAGTGAATTTTTAACCGAGAAACGTCAAATGAACTTACAAAATCCTGTCACGGAGAGTGATGAAAGTAACTGGATCATCAATGAGTTTGGAGGGTGGCTACAAAATAAGGTTACTTAAGTTCTTTTAATGTGAATACATACTTCTTTTAAAAAAAATGTATTTGATTTAATGATGTATCATCGTAGGTACATTACATAGATGCAACCACCGAAGATGGGAAACTAAGAAAAGCTTTGGCGGGTGGTTTGCATTCTTATGGTAGAAAATTAAAAGGATACATAATCAATGGATACAAATTCCTTTCCACGGATCGCGATTCTCGTCTTTTGACACAAAATTCTGGAATTATGGTCGAAGCGGATGGAGATGCCTACTATGGAAAAGTGAAAGATATCTATGAATTAGATTATTACGGAGATTACAAAGTTGTATTGTTTCGTTGTGATTGGGTAGACATTCATAGGGGTGTAAAAGCATATCCAAATGGCGGAGTATGTGTCAATTTCTCTAAATTGATGCATTCTGGACGATTGTTGCAAGATGATCCATTTGTATTCTCATCTCAAGCAAAACAAGTTTTTTACATAGAAGATGAGATACAAAAGGGATGGTTGCATGTTGTTAAGAACAAGCCTAGAGATGTGTTTGATTTAGGGGATTCTTTACCAGTAGAGGAAGAGGGTGGGACCAATTGATCATGCTTATTTTTTATTGTTTTGCTTTGGATTTGTATTTGTTCATGACGTTGTGAGTCATATTGTTTAATCTGGTTGAATAATGAGTTATATACTTAATCTATACTCACTTATTTTATTGTCTACTAATGTCCAAGTACCCTACTACTAGTTTCTTTGATGGTGATACAGATATTTTTATACCGTTATTCCGTGAAAAGGGGGCAATTTATCTTTATTTTTTGTGATTTCCCCCTTTTGTATTTGATTTGGTTCATTGTTGTTGCAGTGTTGTTGTTGCTTTTCTTCCCTTTTTTGTTGCGCCTGTGGTACACAAGAAAATGTGTGTCAGGGGTGGGTTGGTCCATTATAACTAAACAATAAGGTTTATTGGGAAAAGATTGATTCTTGTTTGTATGCATCTGTCTTGGTTCTGAAAGTTTTACCCCCCCTTTGACAAAGCGTATCTGTCAGAGTTGCCAAAATATCATGCCTGGCTATCTAAGGAGAACCACACAGACAAACCGGTTTTGAATCTGTAAGATTAGTGAAATGCTGTGAGTTAATCATGAAATGACTCCAATGTAAAATATTGCTAAAAACAATTCACTAGATTTCATTGTTTATAACAGTAAACATCACTCCAGTAGTTTCCAATATTACACAAGTATCAACACGTTACCTCTTTACTTCTTCATTTATGTTTCTGTCTGTTTCGAGTTCTGCAATTTAGGCTTGATTCTCCCTTAGATGTTTGTGTTCTGCATTCATGTTAACAATTAACAATGTGCATCCACCTCTTCAAAGCTGCCATTTACTACTATACTAAGCTGCTGGATCACCCATTGGATCCTCTTTCTATGTCTTTTGACTTTGAGAATCATATGTGACCACCGACTTTATATAATTATAGCTAGCTTTTTTCAAGCTTCTCTAAGCTCATTTGTATTATAATATTGATCCTTTTATCGCCTGTTTTTTCTCCTATGGAATGTATAACTCTCTTGATAATCATTTTCTTAAAACTACAGGCTCAGGATATTACTGATTTAGGCTCTCTGAATCAAGCAGCAAAGATCTTTATTCTAGGTATGGTTCCCCTCCTTTCTTTTCAAAACAGAATGGGGAATAACTAATAAGGTAGCCAAATCATTTTGTTAATACATGTCAGACATGCAACTGTTGCTTGATGTTGTTTTGCTTCCTGATATGTTTGATGACTTGTTTTAGATTGTTCTTTAGCTTTTTCCTGGTGCCATGATAATATAAAAATTGAGAGTTTTCACTGTAGTCTGAATCTCAGAAAAGGAGGGTGTAGCAGGTTCATCTTGCCCTTTCCCTCATAACTGTAGAGCAAAAGTGTAGTAAATGAGTGTAGGCCAACTAAAATATTGCTTATAACTTCAGTCTAAACTACACCCAAAAAAAAGGAAGTGTGCCAGCTATGAGATCATCTCTTTGATCCATCAGAACTGAAAAAATTGTTTTTTGGCAACTGACAATAAGCTAGCTAGCAGATTTCTCAACCAAAACAGTTAAAATCAGAAATTGAGAAAGTACCTTGAGCTTCTTTTCTATATAGCGTGCATAGTCAGTCCACAAATCACTAGATATAGGAAACTCAGTGATAGCACGTTCATATAGAATCTGAACACGCGCAGGGTCACCTGCAGATTCTTCAAATTTCAAGTATCTCTGCAGAAACAAAATACATGTTAAAACCAATAAAGGGATAATTTGAGTTCAAGGGAGATAAACAAAATTCTTGCTACCCTCATTATCTTGATAGCTTCCTGTTCGTGCACCCAAAGATGTGAGATCAATCCCTCCAAATGCCATCCATCACCCTCCTCATTCCACCAAGCTGCTACACACTCATTCGCATCCACATTCGTAGGGGCCATAGTGCTAATTCGACCTCCAGGGAGATTTGGTAGCCACCTGGAGGTTGGTTGTTTCCATAGTGCTAATATCTTCACTTTCTGATAATATCTTCAGTGCATTTCCGTTAGTTGTTTCCTTTCTGGTTTGCCTTCTCTATATTGTTTCGTGCTTATGCTTGTAATGTGACAGGTTATAATGAAACTTAATAAAGGGATGAACGGAGCAAAAGGCCTTCCAATATAAAGTTTTCAAGTTCCTTGAAGGTTTCAGACTTTTGAGTCTATGACTTGTATATTCTAGACTCTAGATCACTCAGTGAGCTAACGACCAATTAGAGCCAGGATGAATTTCTTTTTCTCAATCAGATTTGCACTTTGCTTCTATATTTACGGAGTTTTCTGCTCATTGTAATTCTTGTTTATGTGAAAATGTTAAACTGATTTAACGTGTATGATTGTCACTTTGAGTGAATACCTATTATCCTATTTAGTGATTCATTCTTGTAGCAATTGAGTTCGTTTAATGACCTTTTTATTCATGGCTGATTGTGTTTCTTACTTTCTGAACAGGAACTAAAATATGAGTTACAGGACTAAAAGAACATTGGTAGCTATTGACGAAGGGTCGAGCATTGCTGCATCCAAGTCCCCAAAATCTTCTGATCCATCCACCCAAAACTGGGGACCGTTCAGTCCTCCAACACTTGGAGTGTCACAGACATTTGGGACGGTATCACAACCCATTAAGCAACCAGTAGCTGCTAAAAAAACCATGGTTGCACCACAATCATCCTTGCCTCGGCCTACTTCCATGGTTTCAAAGCCACAACTGAAGGCTTTATCAAAACCATCCTTTACCCAGACAAAACCATCCTCTAACCAATTACAACAACCAATTCCGCCCACTCTTACAGGAACAACACAAAGTAGATGGTATAAAGGACCTACGTTTCCCAATCTGACTGAAATTGCAACACAAAAAGCGTCAACACCGAATCCACACCAGCCTACTATGCAGCCTGTGTTGCAGCCTTTCAAAGCTACCTTGCAGCCTTCTTTGCAGCCTTTCAAAGCTTCCCAACAGCCTCAAACAGCTACCAATCAGCCTCAAAAAACTACCCATCAGCTTCACAAAGCTACACAACAGCCTCAAAAAGCTACACAACAGCCGGTATCTTCTTTTACAAGTGTCAAACCACATTTAGAGAAAAGAGCATTTATTGCACCTTTGGGAGCAACAAAACATGTGATGTCACAATCTCCTACACCACCAGACACCATGGCAATGAAAAAGAGAACCGGGAAGCAAGAAGGTCAGTTGCCTCCAACATACATGCATGTGAGTGAGAATGCATTTCAACCTCTGCGATCTCCTCCATCCAATCAGGTTGAGAGTGAAGTTATGCCAAACTACAACTGGGACGAATTTGAAGAATCGGCTTCTGAGAGTGAAAATGAATTTGATCAAGGAGAAGGAAGTGATACTGCTGTGAAGAAAGCAACACTTCGACATCGAATCATTATTCCAAATTGGCCAGAATCGAGGGAGTTTGATGAGAAGGTGGAGGCTATAGCTATAGGTAAACATGTCTCTACATCAAATATGCAAACTGTAAATTATCGATCTTGGTGATTTTTTAGTCTGATTTAGCTCCTGTGACAGATGCTGATGGAATACGACATCTGGTAAAGGGACCAGTTCTGCCTCGAGACGTTTGGCATGATGCAAAGGGGTTCAGATACATTGTCAAGCTCAATGAATTCAACCAACCTATTCGAAAAGGTGGGAAGATCCTTGTGAGCTTCCTTGGAGATATTGCAAAAAATGATTCACTTTGTCCAGTGGGAGTCCCAAGTTGGCGTGCTGTGAACAATCAGTTAAAAACTAATGTTGTTACAATGATTCGGGTATGTGGATTTATTGTTCTTAACACTTATGTTAATTGTAGTTTTATTTTAGCTTGGTTAACTGTGTAATTAGCTTTAAATTTATTCTGTTTCCATCTGTGTTCATCAATCAGTTGCCCGTTTTTCAGGTTTTTATTTGGTCATGGGGGTTCCGACCCCGGGTTAAGTTTCTGCAGAATCACTAAGTTCACCTAGCTAGTTCTGATCAGATCAGTGCTGATCAGATCAGACAGATCAGTCTGATCTGATCTGATCAGAACTAGCTAGGCAAATTATTTTGTTAACATTGTAACTTAATTTTCCTTTTTTTTTTTGAAGAAACATTTTGTGTTACCTGATGGACCTCTAGTTAACAAGGCACTAGTGATGCGTATTGACAAACCATGGAACAATCATCGATACAAATTGAAGAGGGATTTTTTCGATCCAGTGAATAAATCTCGAGAAGAGAACTATGCCAACGTGCCTGATGGAGTGTCCACTAGGAGTTGGACGGAATTGGTAGATTATTGGCTTTTACCAGAGGCCATGGTTTGTGACCCCAAAATATCCTAAATTTAGTAAGTTTTATTTGTTTCACCTATATATGCTAACATTGGTTTCATGAAACTAGGAAAAATCTGAAATGGGAAAAAATGCTCGAGCTTTACAAGGCAATAAGCACAACAGTGGTGCTACAAGCTTTGCTAATCGAAGAGTTGATATGGTATGCTTTTCAACCTAGCTATTTGGTTTGTAGCATTTCAATTGCTATAGGTGCTAAGTCTAAAATTCATAAACAAATAAGAGTGATATAAAAGTCTAAAATTCATAAACAAATAAGAGTAATATTTACTCGTATATGCATATCTAATCTCACACATAAGGACATTCTTTAGTTTTCTAATGTTAAAGTAGAGAAATGTAGAAAAGTTGGCTATGCGGGCAAATGGAATTGAAAGCAGCAGCTGGGAAAATCTTCCTACTTTCCGTTTCTGTTATAAACCATGTTGCAGAAGTATACATTATGTGACTCTTCAAACGTTTTGGAGATAGTTGTCCTAGATTCTCATGAACTTAGAGCTTTTAGGATCAGGAAACGGGGTTACCTGACACTATTACTGTCAAATAGAGTCAACTTTTTAACAGGAACTAAGAAGTATGATTCTGGAGGGTGGTCTGGGGATGGGAGCGGGTGTGCGTGGCTACTCCAAGTTTAAAGTAGAAAAAATCAGAAAGCAGAGGCAATGAAGTCCATCTGCAGTGCATGAAGCTGCAAAAACTATTCAATTTAAACAACAAAGGCAGTATTTTATTCTATTACATTATCCCCATAAACTTAAGGCGATAAAAAATTGTTCACAAAGTTCTAACCAAAAGTCAATAACAAAGAATAAAAATTATGCATAATTAAGCATAACTAATCATTATTCGATCTGCATTTTTACAACAAAAACCCTGCAATGATAATCAATTAATTGTGAACGAAACATGTTTAGCTGTTAGTCTGTAGGTGTAGCCTGTAAATTACATTGTTGGTCTTAGTGAGAACAGATCAAGTAAGTAGCTGTTAAAAGATAAATTGTTATGGAGATCTATGTTTGAGATAGGCCAGCAATTAATGGTTCTTGCATTTGCTCTGAACACACTAAAATGCAAATTCACAATGAAATGACAAAGAGTTGATTCTGCTACGTATCCAATAACATATTCTGGTATTACACAAATGGAAGAAAAGTCATATACAGAGTAGTCATATATTCTGGGATTAGTTATCTTTATCTACTTTCTTGAAATCCAGGAAGCAACAATGGAGTTAGGGCAACTGTAGGCAGAAACTTTATCGGAGATGCGGCCTTGTGAGCTGCATATGCAAGTGAAAATGTCCCAACTTTCTCACTTGTTTCAGTTGATGATATTCCCAGCTATTGAAGTAAGGCTGAGACATCAAAACCAGCATTAATAAGAGCATAGCATAATGTAAATAAAATTAGAGATGATGTGAAGTGCGGCCTTGTGAGCTGCAAATGTTGCAAATCAACACCATTATTATTTCTAATTTGAGATTAATCAAGCACAACAGCCTAAACATGACTAATTCAAGAGTAAATCAATTACACAAATTCAAACCTATCCAATCAACAAACAACCAACAACATTCCTTTCTCTATTAACATTTCAACCAAAATAACAAAGCTTCACCTCACCACCACCAGTCCACCATATAATTTATTCCCGAAATAATGTCTTTGATCCTTTAAAATGAGTTTTTGATAATTGGTCAAGCCATTCAGCACTAAAACTCACTAATTTAGCTAAATTCTAGCTGACATCAAAAGTTAACAACCAACTAACTAATATGGTTCTTTCCTAAACATCTCACTCGAAACCAATTAAGTATTCATTCAGCAAACCATATATGTTCCAGGAAATTCTAATCCCCTTCATGATGACATACATTGTTCTAGAACTTTTGATAATTGATCAAGCCATTCAGCACTAAAACTCACTAATTTAGCTAAATTCTAGCTGACATAAAAAGTTAACAACCAACTAATCCGGTTCTTTCCCAAACATCTGACTCGAAACCAATAAAGTATTCATTCAGGAAACCATATATGTTCCAGGAAATTCTAATCCCCTTCATGATGACAATACATTGTTCTAGAACTGAAAACCAACAGGAAATCCAAGCTCGCTAAAGGATATACAGAAGCCAAAATCAATAAACACAACAATAACAGAATAAAACGTATGTAAACGGCTGCAAGAACAACATACCATACAGAGAACATCCATGACACTCTTGGCCACCACTTTCAGGCAACAGCTTGACCCTAAACTTCTGAACTCCACTCTTAGCATCGGTATTCGACTCTGCCCTTCGGCGCTGCCCTCACAACCTTCAAAGAGTTAGGCTTTTCCTTCTCCTTCTCCTTCTTATGAGGGGAAATCGGAACCCTATGGTGCCCGTGGGACAGCGTCGAAGTCGTCCAATTGGTCTGGGTTTTCATTTTATTTACTCACTTAGTAGTCAAATTATCTGTCAATGTTTACATTATCAGATTATAAGAATCGATAGATTATCTGTTAGTCCTCTGTCAAAAGCATAGAGGCCAGCTGGGATCATGGGATTCATCAATGTCCATATTGATTTTAATTATTGGATCATGTAAGATAAACTAAAAACAATGCAAAGAAAATGTACCTGCAAACAAGTTTGCAAAAACTTATTTACCTAATATCTTAATAACTAGAACTAATATTTGCCACTTGTTACAGAAACAAAACAAACTGAATACAGGTATAAAGCAACTATTGGCTGATATTTCTTCTGTTTATTATCTTCCCTGCATCTACAAGGAAACGTACTCCTGAATTCCCCTTAGCCTGACACAATTAGCAGAGAGCTTGCTGATGTCACTGCCTCTGTTGCCGACTCTGTCACCCCTTGCAAAGTGGCAATGCACCCAGCAACCCTACTACGGGGATAACAACTCAAAGTGTTAAACAAATATAGTGATAGTCGGTTTAAGAACTTCAAAATTTCAGTTTTCAATTTATTTTTTTCCTGAAATTGCAGAAAGAGAAGAAAGGAGTGTTTAGCGAATTGGCATTTTTCAAATCAGTTTACGCCAAAGAAGATGGAAGCCTTAAAGAGGGCACACTTCCTCATCAATTTGTGGTATCATTGCATAAAGCTAATTCTATAAATCAATCTTGTCTCTTGAAGTCTATTTATTTTTTTCTTTGCTTGTACATAGTATTCTTGGTTAATAGATTTTGAGTGATCTTTTCATATTATATAACAGGAGGATGCCAACAAAAAGGTCCAAGAAAATCTTGCGAGTTCCTCTTCTTCAAAGCCCGTAATTGAAATTGAGAATGCAGTCTTTAATGAGCTCATGTATAAAGGTGAAGTACCTAAACGTCCTCTGAATTATGGATTTGGAGTGAAGCAAAGCGACATCTTTGGAGTGGAAGGTTTGCTGAGGAAAGAAGGGTCAAGCTATGTTAACAACAATGCTATGGAAGTGGAGAACATGAAAGGTGAAATATCAGTTGTCAAGAAGCAAAATGAGGACCTTGCGCAACAAAATCAAGTTCTAAACACCAAGTTTGAAGAAACAACACAATCATTTAAAATGATTGCTTCTTTTTTGGGACAAGTTTTGAAGGAAGTACGCAAAGGGAATGTTTCATCGAACCTTTTAGATGGTGCGGAATCAGCAATAAATATGGTTAGTTATTTCTGGAAATTATTCTGATTGAGCATCATGTATCATTACCTGAAATGTGGCATATCTAATTTACATATTAAAATGCTTTTTGTAGATTACTGATGATTCTGGTGGCAATGGTGACAACCAGGCCGAGAAATGAGACTTTGACACTATTGCCAAATGCAAGGTAATTTCATATGGAATTAATTAACTACATTTCATTCTTTATAGATAAACTTATAGCTGAAACAAGCTTTATAGTTGTCGATTATTTATGGATGATGGTGAGATTAGAAGGTAGATGTTTAGATTTAGTATTATCATAATAAGGTATTATGTTGATATTAGCTGAAACACGAGTTTGGTGTTAGGTCTGGGTTGTTAACAAACTATGGTTTCTGTTAGTTAATTTATGATGCTCCTTCTGTAACGCGTAAAGAAAACACAGTGTTAAATGTCAATCCAAGACAGCAGCGACTCCGACTTACTCTCCTGATAAAACCTCATTCGAACTCTGACCATGAGTGAGAGATAAGTCTGAAATCAACTACTATAAAAAGTTTTAGTTGCCATAGAAATTGCTCATAGTATAAGCTTGTTTTCTGTTTGATTGACTTCTATAGTCTGTTTCGTTTTTGGTCTGTTCACTCATAGTACTATCTTAGAAAAATCGTATCAATCTGTTTTTCCTTATCCGTTTCTGGTTGTAACTGTTGCTTCGCCCTCTCAAAGTTGTCCACCATTGGAAGAAGACTCTCAATTACTTCTCCCTGTGCATCGCTTCGAACTGATAGTCTCTCTTTACCTGATCTCCTTCTAAAGTTATCAAAGTCAGCTTGCAGGCGGATAAATCTATCCTTTCCAGAAGTTATCTCTTCTGTCAAAGTTGATAATTTCTCAACCAACTCGTTCTTTTCTGTTTCTAGTCGGTAAACAGCGATCTCTATTCTGTAATGGTCTGATAATCCCCAGTTAAACAGCCTCCTTATAATATTTAGTGAGAGTTTCCACACTTTCCCACATATTCTTGGTACTTGTCTCTTCTTCTGTTTCCCCAACTTCCTCCTCTAGCATTTCCTCATCCATCTAAAATCACCAGTAAAAAGAAAATCATAAGAAATGAATACCAATTACCAATAAATGAATACCAAGTACAAATTCTTTAGTTATTGTACTTGTAAGCATCACTTGCTTTGCTTCTCATCACGCCTGAATATTATATCAAAGGAAAAAAGAAAGTTCTTGGGGTCTTAATCTAAATCTATAACTGACAAGAGGAACTAAACTCGAAAGATTAAGAATCTACAGCTTTGATAACATGAGAAAACTGAATCTGCTGCTACTGCTACTGTTGTTGAGGTCCTGATGTTGAGGTCCTGCTACTGCTACTGAATCTGAAAACTGAAAGTTCTTGAGGTCCTGCTGTTGTAGCTGCTGCTACTGCTCAGTCTTGGTGTTACGTAGTTTTGCAGGTTTGCAGTCAGTCAGGCATACTGTTCTGCTCAGGCTGGCTTGCTGTTGTGCAGTTCTTTTGTGCAAACCTTGTGTTGTTCAGTCTGGTTCTGCTGTGTAGCTTGTTGGGCTGGTGTCTTGTTTTTTTTTTTTTGGTTTTCAAATGGGCAAGCCTGATAATTAAAGAAAGTCACAGTTTAAGCAGCAAGTTAATGAACATCAGAGGCTAAGGATAAGAAAGCCATTATGACTAAGGTAAGACTATATACCTTTTTCCTTCCTAACTTGTCACCTAACCACCCAAAGATGAGTTGCCCAGCAAAGGTACCACACAAGGCCACATTCATGGGTATAAACCCTGGGCTAGTTGGATTTGGCTCAGTGTAATAGAGACGGCCTAAGATTTTGGTCACCACAGATACGGAGAAAAGCTCATAGACATTAGTAAAGAAGCCCATACCAAGAATCATGAAAACTTTCAAGTGGTACCATTGTGTCTTTGCTACGTCAAGTACACTTAGCACTTTTAACTTTTGTCTCTTCGCCATTGATTAGGAAGTAGGAACTAACCTTTAATTCATACAGGGAAAAAACAAGGCAAAAATCAAATGTTAATGTTTAAAGTGTTATTATACAAGCATTGCAAATTTGTAAAAAATGACCTTTTATAACTCAAATTTTGCGAGTTTGGCTGGTGTCGTTGTAGAATGTTTTAGTGTTTTTTGTTTTTGCTTGGGTGCGGGCTGTGCTCCCTTAGCTTTTGTTTCCCTTGTTGTTTTCTGTTGGTTGTTGTTTGGGTTTCTACCTTTGGTAATTAAGTTAACTAATTTACCAATAATATATATATATATATATATATATATATATATATATATATATATATATATATATATATATATATATATATATATATATATATATATATATATATATATATATATATTCATTGTTCATGTCTATATTTCTAATAGTCATGCATTTTTCCCTTGATTAATAGTTGATATTATTTTGAGAAGACGACTAGTAGTTAGGTTCAAGCTGGTTAGGATTACTGTTAATTTTCCCTTGATTTTATGGAATGTTCATCATACTATATTTGACATTAAATTTTCTTTGCAGATTATTGATGATTCAAGTGGTAATAGTAAATGTAGATCAAGAGATGAACAAGTTATCTTGAAGCTAAGCTAGCATAACGATATGTTTACTTGTTCGTAGTCAGGAAGTTGTTTTTATTTAGTTTTGGACTATCTTGTAGAAAAAATGATAATGCTAGTTAGAAAGTTATTTGTTTTAAAATATCGCTTTTATTTCAGTTTGACTAGACTCTGCGAATTAATTTAATGTATAGATGATTTTTATCACTTTTCCTAAATTAACTACTTAAGTATATATGAATCATAGCAAGTTAATATGTTGCTTTAAGATATATAGTGTACGTACGTAGTAAGTTAATGTATTTGATTATGATTAATTATCTATGGTCGATATATATTTTTATAGATAATTCATGATTTTAGATTAATATATATATATATATATATATATGAAAAAAATATGATGCAAATTGTGACGCTCCAAAGCGTCTAAATTATTATGTATATATGAAAAATAATATGATGCAAATTGTGACGCTCCAAAGGGTCTAAATTATTTTGGAGGGAATGGGGGGACCTCGCACGAAAGTGAACATATAGTGACTCTAATAAGAGACTATATATTTCGGGTGTCTAAAGCGTCTCTATGTGGTTTATAGTGGCGGAAAAATGTGTCTATACACGTGCAAATAGTGACGCTTTATACAGTCTAAATATTGCGACTCTCTAAAGAGTCACTATATCCCAAATAGCGACGGAGAAATATGTCGATATTTTGCAAATTGTGACGCTCTAAAGCGTCGGTAAATAGCGGCAATGAAAATAGCGACCCTCTCCCAAAGCGTCGCTATGTGAAATAGCGACACTGTAGAGCGTCACAATTTATCCCAAAAAGCGTCACAATGTGCCGCGTTTTTTTGTAGTGAAAATTACTTATTGCCTAAGAAGCAATAAAACAGGGTTGTTTAAGTTAAGAGTTCTTCACAGAACTTGGGAAGATCACATGTCTGTTAACTTAATGGTTCTTCATTGCAAAATGCGTAGAACCACTATTGTAGAAAGAAAGACTAGATCACAAAATAAGCAAACTCAAAAGATCTTATCATCTATCTCGAAGAAAATTCGATGAAAAGGATATTAATATTGGCAAAGCATGATAAATAAACCTACGCAACAAGTGAGAAACAACACTCACGTTGTGGCACTGGAAATCAAGCATAGCTTTGAATTCCATTAATTGTTTTAAAGATGGGTTAGAGGCCCATGGTTGTAAAACATTGGTGTTGAACATTTATCATATATGAAATGTATTTTCATATTCCATTTAATCTTGGTTTAGTATTAAATGATGACTCTTATCAATTTGACAATATATTCAAGATAGACTGTCAGGACCAGTCCTGTGACTAAGAAATGTCTATCAACTGAACTTGAATGTCAAAAGTTGAAAATGGTCCCTGGTCGGAGTTTTCTATAAAGATGGACGCACAGAAAACGTTAGACGACTAGAATGCAAGATGACTAGTAGTTCTGTTTCTTGAACAATGTGGACATGGCAATGTCATAATCATTTGCATAGATACTTAATTTGGGAAGACTAGTATCGGACAGACCTATGAAACTTTACTGTAATAGATGAAAATCTGTCATAAGTAAATTTCATTAAAATTATTAGACACTAATCCTCAATACCTGAGTGATTTGAGATTACTTGTTTGAGAACTGCTTACTTTGACGTTGTCAACCGTCGCACCGTAAAAGGAGGCTATAAAGGCAACGCTCAGGTAATCACCTATCAAACGAAGTCTAATCTCAAGATCGCAAGATTGGAATTGTCCTCCCATAAATCGGGATGAGATGCTTAAAAGTTGTACAAGGCCACTCGGAGAGCTAGAAACTGTAAAATGCATGGTCGTGCTCAGATGAATCATAGGATATGATTATCTGTTTATTTGATTAGTTGAATTCTGAAACCGAGAAACACCTCTGGACGTAATAAGGATGACAACTCTTACCTTATGTTCATGAGCAAGCATCGAGCGACAAAGGAATTAGGAAATGCACACTTGTCCCTAAGGACAAGTGGGAGACGGAAGGAAATAATGCCCTTGGTCCAAGTATGCATTTAATGATAAGTCTAATAAAGGAGGTTCAGTATTAATTGACAAGTTAATAATTCAGTGAGATCAAGTGAGCTGAATGCCTAGCTAGAGGCCGCTTCAGTTCAAGTGGAATTAATGATATTAATCAACAGCTTACTCTTGACTGAACCCGTAGGGTCACACAAATAGTACGTAAACAGATCAAGTACGTATTTAATGGCATTAAATACTCCATCTATGAATATTCGGAATCGACGGATCTTGGTTACAGTGGGAGCTGAGATCGTCAAAGCCAAGTAAATGAATACTCCGGAAACGATGATATTGCCGGAAACGGAAATATGGATCGAATCGGAAATATAAATATTATCCAAGTCGTAGATGTTGCCGGAAACGGAAACAAGGTACGTATCGGAAAATATTATCGGAAATGGAAATATTGCCGGAATCGAAAATATTGCCGGAAACGGAAATATTGTCAGAATCAGAAATATTATCGAAATCGGAAAATAATTCCGGAAACGGAAATATTAAATACTTGTTCGAAACGGATATTAATTCCGGAATCGGAAATGTTAAATATTGTTCGTATCGGAAATGAATTCCGGAATCGGGAATTTAATCGGAAAGCGTATCGTACGAATTAGCATCGGACGAGGCTTGCTAGACGAAGGCCCAGCACGAAGCCAGGCCGACGCCCAGCAAGCCACACGCATCCAACACGCCAAGTGCTCGACCAGGCCCAGCGCAAGGCCAGGCCCAGCCAAGCCTCGGCGCGCGACAAGCTCAGCGATGGGCTGCGAGCATGGGCCTCAGCGCTGTGCGCTCGGCGTGTGCCGCAAGGCTTGCGTGCGGGCGTGCGGTGCTTGTGCGTTGCTCGTGTGCGTGACGAATCCTAATGCTATCGGAATAAGTGCACTGATTATATCCTAATCCTAAAAGATTAAATTTATTACTTAGAGATCTAATAGGATTCTAATTAATAAATTAGTATTCTAATAGGATTCGAATTCCTTTTCCATAGTCCTATAAATATATGCTTAGGGTCATAATTTTAGGCACGAGTTTTCAATAAGTATTCATAGAATAAAACAGTGATTTTTTAGCAGAAAAATCAGTCACTTTCTTGCCCCATAATAGCCGAAATTTATAATACCTTAAGGGCGATTCTAGTTAGGCAATCTTAAGGCGGATCTGGACGTGCTGTGGACAATCTACGGAGGGACGACACTTGGAGTCCTAAAGACTTGTTCTTTTCCGGTTCGGGCGCAGCTAGGGAAGGCACGCTACAAAGTGTATGCATCTGAATTATGCTAAATGACTATGTGTAAATAATATGTTTCCTGGCATTAAGGTTTTCCGCATGATTTATGTTTTGTCATATGTATCATAACCTCACAAATAGTTCTTGATTCAAGGAAATAAATATGTGCTAAATATTGATTCTACACGCATAAACACTGGCAAAGGATCAAGAAAGATTCCTTTGGAGTTAAACATTGACAAGGACGAGCTAAAGAGCATCGTGTTTTGAAATGGCAACATGGATTGGAGACCATGAGGTTTTGCGTGGGAAATTAAAATAATAATTTCTATGTTCTAAGATACAGATGGAAAGTCTTCCACATATCTATGGACTGCTTGGATAAGTAAATCCAAACAAAGCATCACTAGCAACCTATACAGTTGAAGTAAAAGTAATTACTGCCTAAGAAGCAATGAAACAGGGTTGTTTAAGTTAAAGAGTTCTTCACTGAACTTGGGTGGATCACATGTCTGCTGACTTGATGGTTCTTCATTGCAAAATGCGTAGAACCACTATCGAAGTAAGAAAGACTAGATCGCATAATAAGCAAACTCAAAATATCTTATCATCATATCTTGAAGAACATTCGATGAAAAGGATATTAAGATTGGCAAAGCATGATAACTAAACCTATGCAACAAGTGAGAAACAACACTCACATTGTGGCACTGGAAATCAAGCATAGTTTTGAATTCCATGAAATGTTTTAAAGATGGGTTTGAGGCCCATGGTTGTAAAACATTGAGGTTGAACATTTATCATATATGAAATGTATTTTTCATACTCCATTTAATCTTGGTTTAGTATTAAATGATGAGTCACTTCAATTTCACGATATATTCAAGATAGACTGTCAGGACAAGTCCTGTGACTAAGAAATGTCTATCAAGTGAACTTAAATGTCAAAAGTGAAGGAAATAGTGCCCTTGGTCCAAGTATGCATTCAATGTTAAGTCTAATAAATGCGGTTCAGTATTAATTAACAAGTTAATAATTCAGCTACTGAGATCAAGTGAGCTGAATGCCTAGCTAGAGGCCGCTTCAGTTCAAGTGGAATTAATGATATTAATCCACAGCTTACTCTTGACTGAACCCGTAGGGTCACACAAATAGTACGTAAACGGATCAAGTATTTAATGGAATTAAATACTCCATCTATGGATATTTGGAATCGACGGATCTTGGTTTCAGTGGGAGCTGAGATCGTCACAAGCAAGAAATGAATACTCCGGAAACGATGATATTCCCGGAAACGGAAATATGGATCGTATCGAAAATATAAATATTATCCAAGTCGTAGATGTTGCCGGAAACGGAAACATGGTGAGTATCGGAAAATATCAATGGAAATGGAAATATTACCGGAATCGGAAATATTGCCGGAAACGGAAATATTGTCAGAATCGGAAATATTATCGGAGTCGGAAAATAATTCCGGAAACGGAAATATTAAATATTTGTTCGAAACGGAAATTAATTCCAGAATCGGAAATATTAAATATTGTTCGTATCGGAAATGAATTCCGGAACCGGGAATTTAATCGGAAGCGCATCGTACGAATAAGCATCGGACGAGGCCTGCCGGACGAAGGCCCAGCACGAAGCCGGGCCATCGCCCAGCAAGCCAGCGCGCCACAAACGCCCCAAGCCAAGGCAGCGCCCAGACCCACCGCAAGGCAGGCCCAGCGCGCGCCAAGGCCACGGCAGCGTGTGGGCCTCGTTGCGTGGGCTGCGAGCTCACAGGCCGCGCGCGCATAGCGCCCCTCGAGGGCTGTCGTGCGTGTGTGTGTTTGTGTTCATACACGATTCCTAAAACTATTAGGATTTGATATATGATTAAATTCCTAAACCTAAAAGGATAAATTAATTAATTAGAGTTCTAATATGATTCTAGTTTAATTAATTCGTATCCTAGTAGGATTCTGGTTCCCTTTCCATACCTCTATAAATAAGTGCCTAGGGTTATTATTTAGAGAGACAATTGAAGTATTTAAAAGGTAAGTTTTTGACAGAAAAATTCAGCCATACACTTGCACTAACCTAGCCGAAAATCCTAGTACCTTAAGGGCGATTCTAGTTGGTCAATCTTGAGGCGGATCCGGACGTACTGTGGACTATCTACGGAGGGAGGACACTTGGAGTCCTAAAGACTTGTTCTTGTTCGGTTCGGGCGCAGCTAGGGAGGGCACGCAACAAAGTGTATGCATCTGAACTATGCTAAATGATTATGTGTAAATAATATGCTTTCCTGGCTTTATAGTTTTTCCGCATGATTTATGTTTTTTCATATGAATCATAACCTAACAAAAAGTTGAAAATGGTCCCTGGTCGGAGTTTTCTATAAAGATGGACGCATAGAAAACGTTAGACGACTAGAATGCAAGATGACTAGTAGTTCTGTTTCTTGAACTATGTGGACATGGCAATGTCGTAATCATTTGCATAGATACTTACTTTGAGAAGACTAGTATCGGACAGACCTATGAAACTTTACTGTAAGAGATGAAAATCTGTCATAAGTAAATTTCATTAAAATTATTAGACACTAATCCTCAATACCTAAGTGATTTGAGATTACTTGTTTGAGAACTACTTACTTTGAAGTTGTCAACCGTCTCACCGTAAAAGGAGGCTATAAAGGCAACACTCAGGTAATCACCTATCAAACGAAGTATAATCTCAATATCGCAAGATTGGGATTGTCCTCCCATAAATCTGGATGAGATGCTGAAAGTTGTACAAGGCCACTCGGAGAGCTAGAAACTGTAAAATGCATGGCCGTGCTCAGATGAATCATAGGCTATGATTATCTGTTTATTTGATCAGTTGAACTCTGAAACCGAGAAACACCTCTGGACATAATAAGGATGACAACTCTTACCTTATGTTCAAGAGCAAGCACCGAGCGACAAAGGAATTAGGAAATGCACACTTGTCCCTAAGGACAAGTGGGAGACTGAAGGAAACAAATCCCTTGGTCCAAGTATGCATTTAATATTAAGTCTAACAAATGCGGTTCATTATTAATTAACAAGTTAATAATTCAGTGAGATCAAGTGAGCTGAATGCCTAGCTAGAGGTCGCTTCAGTTCAAGTGGAATTAATGATATTAATCCACAGCTTACTCTTGACTGAACCCGTAGGGTCACAAAAATAGTACGTAAACGGATCAAGTATTTAATGGCATTAAATACTCCATCTATGGATATTCGCACTCAACGGATCTTGGTTTCAGTGGGAGCTGAGGTCGTCAAAGGCAAGTAAATGAATACTCGGAAACGATGATATTGCCGGAAACGGAAATATGGATCGTATCGGAAATATAAATATTATCCAAGTCGTAGATGTTGCCGGAAACGGAAACAAGGTATGTATCGGAAAATATTATCGGAAATGGAAATATTGCCGGAATCGGAAATATTGCCGGAAACGGAAATATTGTTAGAATCGGAAATATTATCGGAATCGGAAAATAATTCCGGAAACGGAAATATTAAATATTTGTTCGAAACGGAAATTTATTCCGGAATCGGAAATGTTAAATATTGTTCGTGTCGGAAATGAATTCCGGAATCGGGAATTTAATCTGGAGCGCATCGTACGAATTAGCATCGGACGAGACTTGGTAGACGAAGGCCCAGCACGAAGCCAGGCCCGCGCCCAGCAAGCCATGCGCATCAAACACACACGCCAAAGCCTCGCCAGGCCCAGCGCAAGGCCAGGCCCAGCAAGGCATGGCGCGCGCGAGCAAACTGGGCTACGAGCAAATAGCTGCGAGCCGTGCAGCTCGCGTGGGCCGCGAGGCGTGCGCGGGCTGTGCGGTGCTCGTGTTCATGTGCGGTTGTGTGCTATACGAATCCTAAAGCTATCGGAATTCGTGCTATGATTAAATCATAATCCTAGAAGATAGAAATTATTTAATAGAGTTCTAAAAGGATTCTAATTAAATAAATTGGTATTCTAATAGGATTCTAAATCCTTTTCCATGACTCTATAAATATGTGCCTAGGGTCACAAAGTAATAGACGAGTTTTTCAATAAGTATTCAAACAATAAAAGGTGTGATTTTTGAACAGAAAAATCAGCCATATTACTTGCCTATTTAGCCCAAAATAATAGTACCTTAAGGGCGATTCTAGTTGGTCAATCTTAAGGCGGATCCGGACGTGTTGTGGACTTTCTACGGAGGGACGACACTTGGAGTCCTAAAGACTTGTTTTTGTTCGGTTCGGGCGCAGCTAGGGAGGGCACGCTACAAAGTGTATGCATCTAAATTATGCTAACTGATTATGTGTAAATAATATGTTTCCTGGCATTAAGGTTTTTCTGCATGATTTATGTTTTTCATATGTACCATAACCTAACACTTGGTACATTGATGATGAACCGGATTGTGAGACATATAGACAGCACTAATGTTATCACAGTAGACTACCGTGGCCCGCTTCAAGGGGCAATGAAGTTCCAAAAGCAGATTGCGGATCCATGCCGTTTCAGCAACAACATTAGCAACCCCCCGGTACTCGGCCTCAGCACTAGACCTAGACAAGGTTGCCTGACGCTTCGAAGACCACTATATAAGATTATCACCAAGAAACACACAATACCCAGAAGTAGACCGGCGGGTATCCGGACAACCACCCCAATCCGCATCAGTATAAGAAACCAGGCCGGTATTCGACGCGGCCAATAGATGCATGCCATAATCAAGTGTGCCCTTGATATAACGTAAGATACGTTTCAAGGCATGAAAATGAGGTTCACGAGGGTCGTGCATGAACAAAAAAATTTGCTGAACAACAAAAGATATATCAGGACGAGTGAAAGTAAGATACTGCAAAGCACCAGCTAACTGACGATAAAGAGAGGGATCATCAACCTGTTTACTACAACTAGCACTAAGCTTAGACTTAGTATCAACTGGAGTAGCAGCAGACTTACAAGAGGACATGTTGGCCCGAGGAATGACTTCCTGAGCATATTTCCGCTGGCAAAGGAACATGCTATCCTTGGTACGAGAGACGGAAATACCAAGAAAATAAGATAAAGGACCAAGATCCTTCATAGCAAACTCCGAACTGAGAAGAGAAATTACCCGAGTCCTGAGGGTGTCAGAAGAGAAAGTAAGAATGATATCATCAACATACAATAATAAGTAAGCAGTCTCCTTCCCTTTCCGGAAAATGAACAAAGAGGTGTCACTCTTACTATTCACAAATCCCAAGGAGAGAATGTAAGTGGCAAACCGCTAATATCAGGCACGAGGAGCTTGTTTCAGGCCATATATAGATCGCCGAAGAAGACACACATGCTTAGGTTTGTCTGGATGAACAAACCCGGGAGGCTGCATATACACAGTTTCCTGTAGATGGCCGTGAAGAAAAGCATTCTTCACGTCAAGTTGATGAATAGACCATTGCCTGGAAAATGCCAAGCTCAAGACCGTCTGAATCGTAGTTGGTTTTACAACCGGACTAAAAGTCTCACCATAATCAATACCAATTTCCTGACTCTTACCATTAGCAACCAACCGGGCTTTGTGCAGTTCAAAATCCCCATTTGATTTCTCTTTATGTGTGAACACCCACAAACACCGAATAACATTCGCATCTGTGGGACGCGGAACCAAATCCCAAGTATGAGTATTAATCATGGCATTATATTCATCACACATAGCATTGTACCAGTTAGGGTCCTTACGGGCAAACTTAGGAATAGGAGATATTTTAGGCATCCACGTAGATACAAGGGAAAGACTTGAATACCTCAAATTTGGCTTAAAAATCCCTGACTTAGCTCGTGTTTGCATAGAGTGTTGGGGTTGGGTTGTTTGTGGAGAAGAAGAATGAGGAGAAGTGGTCAAACCCATGGGACAAGGCCCACGAGCTGGACTCGAAGGGGGAGATGGACTGTGGGACGCAAATAGAGGGGAAGCAGGTGGCGAGTGGGCCTGGACCACGTGAGACAAATCCGGTCCACGAGGCTGGGTAGTCCGCGGATCACATTGAACAGACCCACATGTGAGCGGTGGACTATTATGCCCATGAGGTGCCTTGGATGGACCAGAAGGAGAGGAAGTTGGGCCATGGGCAGGAAGAGGCACAGACTGGGCCTGGAAGGGAATGGGTTGGAGTTGGTCAACCAGAACAGGAGAGATAAAAGGGTCCCCAACCGAGTCCAAGAAATCATAGTCTTTAGAATTGGGCTTATAATTTGATGAGTTGGGGAAAACTGATTCATCAAATATCACATGCCTAGAGAGTACAATTTTCTTAGTGGCAATATCATAGCACCTATAACCCCGATGAGAGGTAGGATAGCCAAGGAAAATTCATGGAGTAGACAGGGGACTCATTTTATGAGGGGCCGTAGCAGATAAATTAGGATAACAAAGGCAACCAAAAGTACGAAGATGATCATAACTTTGAGCTTTATTATAGAGGACATGCATAGGCGTGAGGTTGCCAAGGAGACGGGTCGGACGGATATTCAGAAAATATGCCGTCATGTTCAATGATTCAACCCAAAATGAAGGAGGAAGTGAAGCATGAAACAGGAGGGAACGACAAATATTATTTATTGTTCGGATCATACGCTCGGCCTTTCCATTTTGGGGAGACGTATGAGGACACGAATGACGCCAAATCATTCCATGAGTATGAGAAAAGAGAGTGAAATTACCATTGTCATATTCACGACCATTATCACATTGCAAAGCTTTAATAGACATCCCAAATTGAGTTTTCACATACGAATGAAATCGCACAAAAGTTGGATACACTTCAGATTTGTTTTTCAGAGGAAACACCCATAAGAAATGCGAAAAATCATCAAGAAATAATAAATAGTAACGAAAACCCAAATTACTATTAAGCGGACATGTGAATTAATCGGTATGAATAATGTCAAAAGGTGCATAAGTCTTAGTATGAGACACAGAAAAGGGAAGACAACAATTTTTGCCTAATTGGCATCCATTACAAACAGAGAGATTATTCCCCTTAGTACAAGGAATAAATTTATTATGTCTAAGAAAACTAAGAACTTGATCGCCGGGATGACCAAACGTTTATGCCAAACTTCAGAAGAAAAAGCCGCAAAAGCAGAAGCAGAGGAGTTGGATGATGATGATGGTGAAGACGGAGGATAGAGATTTCCAACACTATTGCATCTCGTCAGTAGTTTCCCCGTCCGGAAATCCTTCACAGTAAAACCAAAAGGGTCAAATTCGACAGACACGGAATTATCGGAAGTGAATTGACGAACATACACTAAATTTTTAATGATTTTGGGAGTATATTGAATATTTTTGAGTGTGAGGGGAGGGAAGGGTTTAGGGAGCACAGATGTTGCCAAACCTCTAACTGGTATTTTTGATCCATCACTAACCATAATATGTGAATGAAAATTACGCCAATTAACAATAGAAGAATTAATACATGAACCATTCATGAGATGGGACGTAGCACCCGTATCCATGTACCAATTCTAGTCCGGAGGTTGAAGATTCATAGAAGGATTTTTTGCGATTTACCACCTAAAAAAGAACCAAATTTTTTATTTACCACCTAAAAATCTCAAAGTTTTAAATTACCACCTAATAAAAAAAACAATTTTTTTCACCACCTGTTAACAGAATAGTTAACAGGCGTGAAGTGTGGCCCACTCCTAACGGCTAGCTCGTGAGGTTCTTCTAAAACACACGACATTAACCACTTCTTCAACTGGCTCTTCCAGCTTCTTCAAACCTTGATGTAAATCATAAATTTGCATCAAAAAGCTTGAAATTGATTAAGGGATTTTATTAACTTTTTATTTTCGAGCAATTTGTTGGCCGAAACAATAAGAATCAAGGTACAATAAGGTATGAATTTAGATCGTTTTTTGAAATTTCGTAGGTAATTTCATGTTGAAATTGATGATAACTTTACCCGAAATTGAGCCAATATTTGTGTGCGAATGATTTAGTTATGCAAATTTTGTAATTTTGGTTTTCTGAATTATCGATTCAATCAATGAAATTAACCCCAAATTTTTCAAAAACAAAGTTAGGGTTCATATGAAATTCAAATTGGGGATTTGTTGAATGCTTAATGTTTTCACAAATTGAGATTAGGGAATGTTGATTCGTATTATTAGAAACTAATATAAATCTTTATTTGATGTCAATAGGATCTTATGGAATTGTCTTACTTAAATAATAGATCCGTCGTTGGTTGTTCATTTTCGCCCATACTCACAGGATGCCATGGGTCGTTGGTATTGCAGCAATGATTCTTATGTAACATCATCAACCCAACAGAAAGTACTTTATGAGAAAGCTTATCATCTTTATTTTACCCGAACTGGCCAGAGGCCTGTTTCTGTTGATACTACTGCTGTGTCAAATTGCAGTGAAGAAGAGAAAGAACTAACGGATGTTAGGGAAAAAACTTGGAGGGAAATATAATTAGTTAACAGATAGTGAAAAAAATAGGTTAACAGCATAGTTAGAGGTGGTGATTTTTTAATTTTTTTGAGATTTTTTATAACTTCACGCCTCTGTTAACTATTCTGTTAAAAGGTGGTGAAAAAAAATTGGTTTTTTTAGGTGGTAATTTAAAACTTTGAGATTTTTAGGTGGTAAATAAAAAAATTGGTTCTTTTTTAGGTGGTAAATCACAAAAAATCCTTCATAGATTAAAGAAAACGGGAAAGTCCGTTGGTTGATAGGCGCTGCCAGGAACAATGAAGGCAGTGTTGGGCTGCCGTGGTGCTGGGCCCAGAACACCCTGGCCCGAAAAATGCTGATGTGGCTGCTGACCACGCCACTGGGCTGGCATGGAAGGGTAAGGGCAAGGGGGGAAATATGGACCCCAAGGCCCAAACCATTGACCAGAGAACTGTTGCATTGGTTGCGGTTGGCCCTGCTGACCATGCCCATTATTGGCATTGTTCTTGCCACTGCCATTATTGTGCCAATTCTTCTTCCCTTTACCTTTCCCTTTGCCACCACCGGAATTCGCCCCTGTATGACGGTTGCCACCAGAGCCGTGGTTGTTGTTGATTGTGTAAGAAGGTGAGGGAGGAGCTGCGGCCACCAGAACCGTAGGAGGAGAGGCCCCAGTGGGCTCGTTCTCTTCACGAGTCCGACGCTCAAGATCAAGCATGGAGCAAGCTTCAACAAAATCCGAGAGGGGGTTCCCTTGCTGAATTAACGTACGCACGGTCTTATACTCCGGAGTTAGCTTCGCCGCCAATTGAAGAACCAGACGTTCTTCGGATACAGGATGACCGATTGCGGCTAACTAGTCAGAAACATCTTTCAATTCACAACAATATTCATCAAGGGAAGAAC